>NW_023615770.1:0-60001 GCF_013339695.2 Rhipicephalus sanguineus
TGTTTTCAAAGCACGCGGCAGTGCGCCACAAGCAGCCGATGCGGCCGCTGAGACCACGTGATCCTGCCAAGTACGTCACGCCGACGGTGGCGCCGGCGTTTCCAGTGGTGGGCCTCGAGGCCGATAGGAGCAAAGCCACGCGCACCTCGAGCACACGCTGTCACGAGCTTCGCCTGGCTTTTCCTAGATGGCAGCATCTACAACATCTCCTAATGCAATCAAGCGAAGTTCGCTGCAGCAGGCGGCTTCACGCACCTGCCACTTCTGGTATGCCCGTGGGAACTGCCCTGGCAACGCGAACGAGTGTCTATAGCACAATCACTGGTACTGGCGCTATCTGCGCTGTAGTGACTTTGGGAATATGGAACTAGCTGCGTCCGGTTTCTACGTACAGCACCAGTGTCGGTGTTTCATCGGCTGGGGCTTGCATTGTCCCTTTGCTCTGAGATCTGTCATCCACACGGCATCTCCATAAAGAAGTTCCAGCAAGTCGCGGACTTCGTGACGTCTGTCGAAGTCTTTCCTTTGACGTTTTCGGTATCTTTCCTCAAAATTCCGAAGGCTGTCTTGATCTGGCAATTGGGGTGTCAGCTTCGTGGAACAAAGAGGAAGCTGGAAGCTGGACCCATGAGCAGTTCAGCAGGGCTATATCCACTCTTCAAAGGAGTCGACCTGTAAGCTAGAAGTGTCAGGTAAGGGTCCTTGGTCTTCGTCATGGATGTCTTGATTATTTTCACTGCAGCCTCTGCAAGTCCATTACTTTGAGGATAGTGAGTGCTTGAAACCGTAGTCTTGGGCAAAGAGTGAAAACTCAGTCAACAAAAACTGCGGGCCATTGGAAACCACTTCCTCGAGAATGCCGTGGCGTGCAAAAATTGACTTGCAGTGGTTGACTACAGCTGCGGAAGTGAGCTTCTCAAGTCGAACTAGTTCGGGGTATCCCGATTCGGTGCCGTTTTTGAGAGCCATAGTCAAATAATCGATGCTGTAGGCTTAGCGAGTCGAGATGGGCGCTTCTGAAATCTCAGAGGACATAGATTACGTGTTTGTTAGTTGTTTCTAATCCTCCTTAGCTGGCGCCACTTGGGGACACTTTATTTGGTTTTACGCGACGCTTTTTTAAAGGGACCGACAACTGGCCAGAACGGGTGATTAGATCCTGGTGGAAATGAAAAGGCCGTGAATTATAGTGACAGATTCCAGAATACTTTTCGTGATCTGAGTAGGATTTATATTTTTTAAATCGCGTTTAAAAGTAACAAAACCGGTATGTCGCGCAGCCTAGCGCGAGCGCCATGAACCAGACGTATGCAGTCTTAAGCACTTTGTTGTACTTAGTCTAATGCTTTTACACGCACCGGAACGAGGGCTGAAAACTTGAATATGTATGTTATTCTCAATTCTCGTTTGTTTCTAAGGTAAAAGAAGTGAAGCATGAGATGCGGCGCTGCTTTCGTGACTTCCAGTGAAACGGAGGCTGCGGCGCATGCGCGCGGCGTCCGGCGGCGTTTCCCGCGTAGCTCGACTCTCGTCTGCTCTCGTCGTATCGGACTTTTGAAGAGTAGCACGCGAGTTTGCGCTGCTGCTCGCAAAATGCCATTCACTTACTGTTCTGTGGAGGATTGCTACCACTTCATGAACAGCACTGCTGGTGTATCCTACCACTTGTTTCGTTTTCGAAGGCTTAGCTTGGCTTGGCTTGAATAAAATGTGATAAAGCGACCTGTGTACGGCCAAAGTACTTCTATAAGAAGCCCCAGAAAAACGCTATAACTATTGTAAAATAATTTAATAGGCTAGAAAGCAGTAGTCGCGGCACCGCAGGCTTTGCAAACGTAACATTGCCTTTTTATACTTAGGGCATAACTTGTCACCACTGCTGGCGTATAATCGCTATCGCGCTCACCTCTCACTGTTTGCAGCATGTGATATTAAGACTGCATAATCGCTGAAGATCGAAAAACTCTGATTACAAATGTTTTACGGCGTTCTCCGCGTTACCACTCCGTGATTAGAAGCTCTGACTGGTAAGCTTCCCGTTGCACTCAAGAAAACGGGTACCACAAAAGTTGGTTGTCGGTCCCTTTAAATGCCGGACAGACTAAAACGCTCTACTGACTGCTGGAACCATGTCCGGCAACGACACGGACATTTGCACTTCTAGTGTGAAAAATGCGGAGCAAAAAGCAAGCAGCTCGAAGCATCCCGTGGCAGACACAGACGACGCGGTGCACCGTAGTCATGGCAACCACTCCTCCGTCGCTAATTGGCCACGTCACTCTCCGGCAGCCGGAGAACGGTGCGAAAATGGGTATCGGACATAGTAGGCAGCCTGAGAATGGCAAACGGTGAGCCGCCGTGCCACTAGCGTGAGCAGGCCATAAAAGGCCCCTTGTCATGCTTGGCGTGTTAGTTTTAAGGGGTTAGTGTTGTCGTCATGTCTAGGGGTGGCGCGGGTCGCTGTTGGTAATTGCTGCCTCGAAAGAAAAAAACTAGAAAGCAGAAGAGTGTAACCCTTGCCACATTTTAAGAAAGTTTGCAACAGTGCTCAGGCATGGGTGCCATTGGGGATCATATCAACGTTTAAAATGGATAAGGTGCGCACACAGACACGGACACTAGAAGGAAAAACGTTAACAACACTGGCGCCTAAATGGTTTGTCTAAATATCAACGTTCCTAGAGGCATGAACGTACCACAACCGAGAACACACACACTCACACGCACACAGAATATCAAAACTTGCACGAACCCGATATCTACTCTAACAGCACCCTGAAGGCTATTTATGCTCCTACTTTGGCATAGCACATCATGTACCAATTAGCAGCTATAGAAATTAGAAGAATAATCCATGTTTTCTACATATTATCTTGTGCCGTACTATTTCAATATGTGTGTGTCATCACATAGCCAGTGGTGCTCCAGCTAGGTTTGGATCTGGAGCAATTTTTTGAGCAGGAAAACAGCTGTTTTGGAGCAGATTTGTAGCAGAAAAAAATGTGTTTAGGAGCAGGTTTGGGGCAGAAAAAACTGTGTTTAGGAGCAGGTTTGCAGCAGACAAAACGGAGTTTGGGATCACTTGGAGTGCTACAGCAGTGTGTGTGCAACTTTTTAGTGCACATTCTTCATTATTAATGAACAACCACACCTCCAACGTAAAGAAGAAGACAAGACCAACAGTCAGACATGAAATAACGTCACATGCAGGCTTCACCGCAACACACAAGATGTTCATTGCGGTGGAGCATTAGTGACAAGGCGAGCATAGTGTCAAAACGTCATTCCTTCCTAGGTTTAGAGAGAGGAAAGGACCCCAGCTCCACTCAAGAATGACAAAATCTCAAACTGGGTTCCGCGAAAGTTTATTAGGGTCCTGCGAGTACTGAGAACTAATTCGACTGAGACCATTTATTTCTCAGTGATTTACAGTTTATTATTTATAGAAACAATTTTAGGAGCTGGCTCGCCAGGTTCTTAAAGGGACACTAAAGGCAAATATTAAGTCGACGTTGATTGTTGAAATAGCGGTCCAGAAACCTCGTAGCGCTGCTTTTGTGCCAAGGAAGTGCTTATTTTGAAATAAAATCACGTTTTTAGTGGTCCGCATCGCGTTAGCGCGCTTCAAATCTCCCGCCTGAAAATACGGCTCTCATACGTCACTGCTGCCATGCCCAACGTTGCCCGCTTTTACTGCACGGCCGCTGACACTAGTAGCAGCCGAGCGGAAGTAGCGGGACCCACAGTAGCAACAACGGCGCTGCGGCAAAGACTTGCTCGGATGGGCACATTCAAAGCCGTCACCAAGTTGCGGTTGGTCTCGTAATCCTCAGTACGAAAGTGCAGCGAGCACACACGCAGAGGTTTTGACTGTTTAGCACACTGGCGCAATGGCATGACACTAAGCCACTTCGAGCGTAAGGGTTCATTCCGCGGCACCCAGTGAAAAGACACACCGGTTTCCTTGCTGCAGCACTGGCGTTGTGCACCATTCGGGCATCCGGCAATATCACACGCATGCGGCATTTTGTCGAACTTTCTGTCAGAGCGACCTCACGAGCGCGCAAAACACGCACGGCAGTACGCGATCCCGAAACTACCACTGAGACGGGCGAGGCACAGCTCGGTGAAAACGGAACCTTTGAACCACGCGCGCCGTTCCCCATGGCAACGCCACGGAGGTTTTGTTTTCCATGAATCAAGCGGAAACGAACAAACAGCATTTTATTACGTCTTTTGATGCTCGGAATGTTCTTTTTTTACTGCTGCTAGTTTGATTACTAGTGATTTATTGTAGGCCGACTTCCCTACGTCATCGGGATCACTTCGAAAATGTCCCACTCGTGGCGCTCGTCATGTGATACATTTAGCTTAATTTCTCGGTAAGTAGGGCACTGCTGTTGATAATATTGCCGTTTTAGAAGTTGTCATACATTGGGCTTTCACTCTAACATAAATTGTTATTTGCCTTTAGTGTCCCTTTAAGCTGGGGCAAAGTCCCGTGCTGTACGTGTAACCTTAGTTCCAGAGGCGACCGCTACAGGCACAGCTCGCACGAAAGAGAAGCCTTCTTCCTCTTGTTCTTCGAGCGCCTTGATGATGACATTAACGCAGGCAAAACCACATATAGCATAGCCAACTGTAGCATGCACACGCTCACGCGAAAGAAAAGACATCTTCCTCTTGTTCTTCGAGCACCTTGATGATGACATTAACGCAAGCAAAACCACATACAGTCGACCCCAGATATAGTATCGAACTCGGATATCGGGATCGGCCACCGCGAGCCGCATCCGTAGTCTGTGAACAGGAAGGAACTCACGCGGCAACGGCGCTCCACAGATTCATCACTGCGCTGAATTGCGCGCTGAGAACACCAAGCGCAAGCGTAGTGTGTAACATGGAAAGTCTTCCGGGCTGAGTGTGACCTGTATGGCCTTTCTTGGCGAATGACGGCAATATTGGCTGTTAGGAAGAAGAAACGCCTTATTTATGGAGCATGGCTCAATTTCTACGCGTGCTGGTTGGCCATCGCATTATGTCGGTCTCGCAATGAAGCCGAGCGGTGCGCGACGTGTGTCCTGCGCATTTAGACTTTGCTCAACGATCGGTACGCCGAAGAACCTCACACAGTGTTATTGACATGGAATACTTTATTTTACGAAATATCAGACTAGAAGACACCTCGTGGTTTTGGCACGTAAAACCCCAGAAATTATTATTAGGCGACGCCGTTTACAGCGCGCGGCCCGCTTGTCATTTGTCTACGTGTTATAGACAGTTCCTCAATAACAGCGATGAGTTTCCAGACATTAGACAGAATGCCGAATCGTACATCAATGACGGAGATCGCATGCACATATTCTGGTTAGGCCAGTTACGAGGAAAAGCGCATCAATGAAAAGAGGTTCCACAGCAGAATAAAAAAGCTGTGTCTGGTGCCAAACCAAGAATATTCTGGGCCAGAAATGCTTCACTGCTGTTTAAAGGGACACTAAAGGCAAATAACAATTTATGTCAGAGTGAAAGCTCAATGTATGACAACGTCTAAAACGACAATATTATCAACAGTAGAGAAATTAAGCTAAATGTATCACACGATGAGCGCCATGAGCGGCACATTTTGGAAATGATCCCGATGACGTAAGAAAGTTCAACTATAATTAATCACTCGTAATCAAACTAGCTGCAATAAAAAAAGAACCTTCCATACATCAAGAGACGTAATAAAATGCTGCTTGTTCGTTTCTGTTTGATTCATGGAAAAAAGAACCTCTGTGGCGTTGCCATGGGGAACGGCGCGCGTGGTTCAAAGGTTCCGTTTTCGCCGAACTGCGCTCCGCCCGGCACCCTGCTTCGCTCACGCGGTCGCATCTCAGTAGTAGTTTCTGTATCGCGTACTGCTGCGCGTGTTTTGTGCGCTTGTGAAAGTCGCTCTGACAGAAAGTTCGACAAAATGCCACATGCATGTGATGTTGCCCGAATGGCGCACGCCACCAGTGCACGCCGCCGCGCAGTAAAGACAGGCAACGTTGGGCACGGCAGCAATGACGTGAGAAACACCGCTTTCAGGCGGGTGATTTGAAGTGCACTAACGCGATGCGGACCACTAAAACGTGATTTTATTTCAAAATAAGCACTTCCTTGGCACAAAAGTAGCACTGCGAGGTTTCTGGACCGTAATTTCAACAATCAACGTTGATAAACAAGTGTAACGGGCTAGTTGGTATAGATCCATCTTCGTAAGAAGCGCAACACCACTCACACGGACAGCTAGAAAGAAAGACACTACACAAGCGCTTGACTGCAACTAAGCGTTTATTCGGAAGCGTGACATATAAAAAGGAAAGAAAGAAGACAAACAAAACAAAAGCCCACGTGTCATATCGGTTATTACTCATCCATTATTGTCCAACACACCATCCAAAAAACGAAGTTCCTTCTGCGTAAGCGCGATAGACGGTGCACTGACACAATCAATATCATCCCGTTTCATTTCTGCAGCTTCAACTATTAATCTCGTTAACATATCTCTGTTGCGATACAAAATGCAGGTGTTATCAAAGTATGGCACACAGCCACAATCCTTGCAGTGGATAGCCAGGTGGCCATCCACGCCTTTCTGCACCTTATTATCATGTTCTTTTACCTCGCTCATTTATACATCTTTCAGTTTGTCCTACGTATGCGCGGCCACACGACATGGGTATCCTATACACAACAGTCTGTGCGCACTGAACATAGTCATTGTGATGGTTAATTTTACAACACTTTTTTTCTTTCTGAACAGGGCAAGTTTCACTACACAGTTTAGACAACTTCTCTGGTGCAGACATAGCCACTCTTACGCCAGCCTTATTTCCAATCTTCTTAAGATTATGTGCTACGCCGTGGATATAAGGAATAACAGCACACTTTTGCTGTTGCAGAGATATATCAACACGTGGTCGATTTTGATTCTTGAGGTCCCGATAGAGTGATTCGGCGACAGCCGCAACGAGTCTAAGTGGGTAACCTGCCGCCTGCAATCGTGCAACCTGTTGCTCAAGCTTTTCTGCATTAGGTGTAGGCAAGATTTCTTCAAAGAACTGAGAAGGCACATACGTGCCACAGACCTCTTCACTGCTTTTGCGTGTGCAGAGGAGAAAGGCAACAAAGGTTTCCCGCTCCTGGGCTCATAAAACCAACAGACATGGTTATCCAAAAACCGTAATGTCAGGTCAAGAAACTTAAGTGCGTTAGAATTTGGCATTTCGTGTGTTAGCCTTAGGGGCCGACAAGCTGTTTCAAATTCTTTAAAGACAAAATCAGCGCAACGTGGAAACTCATTGGAATCACATTTCAAAAGAACCAAATAATCATCCACAAACCTGAAGATTTTCAAAACATTAGTTCCTAATAACTTGTCATCAAGTACACGATCTAAGTGGGCCATAAAAATTTCACTAAGTACAGGCGCAATAGCAGACCCAATGCAAATTCCCTGCTTCTGAATGTAAATATTGTCGTTCCAATTAACAAACGTAGACGTTAAGTAAAGCGCTAATAAGTCCAAAAAACCTCGAACAGACATTCCACAAGCATTTTGAAAAGACACAGCACCATGTTCAAGAATACACTTCTCAACAAACTCCAGAAGCAAATCGTGGGGTAGGGAATAGTATAAATCTTTTACATCAATGGAAAACCCTTTCACCTGTACCTCGGCATTAGATACTAGAAATTCTACAATCCGCTCTGAATTCATTGTGCGAAAAGGATCATTAGGTTGCAGAACGTTCAACTTTTCTTGCAGAAACAGGGCAACACTCTTCTGCCATGAACCCTTTTCTGAAATAATCACTCGGAATGGCATGCCTTCCTTGTGCGTTTTCGCACAAGGAAGGCATGCCAATAATGTTGGACAATAATGGATGAGTAATAACCGATATGACACGTGGGCTTTTGTTTTGTTTGTCTTCTTTCTTTCCTTTTTATATGTCACGCTTCCGAATAAACGCTTAGTTGCAGTCAAGCGCTTGTGTAGTGTCTTTCTTTCTAGCTGTCCGTGTGAGTGGTGTTGCGCTTCTTACGAAGATGAATCAACGTTGACTTAATATTTGCCTTCAGTGTCCCTTTAAGCAGGCGAAATATGAGCTTTGGTACAGTTGAAGCAAGATGCACTTGAATGGGCGGCTGTAGCAAAATGGCTCAAATGGCGCACCATTCCAGCAAAGCAATGAAGAGAGTATTAAGGCTTGTGCAGTTTACCTCGGAGGAGGCGACGGAGGGCGATCCCCCGGACTCGCTGGCCGTGGAGGAGGCGCTTGATCGGCGATCGCGGCCCTGGTGGGCGAAGGGCATGAGGCTGTTGCGAATCTGCTGGAGCGCCTTCTGGCGGTACTCCTTGTGCGCACCCCCGGGCCCACCGCCGGGGGGCTCGCCGCCGCAGGGACGCATCATGCCTCAGCCCTTCTCAGGGAGGTCCCCCCCATCGGGTCGGGGACCCCCTCCTCCGCCCGATGACGACAGCCCCGCAGCCCTGCAAGAAACATTACAACACACATTCGTTTATTCATTCAGTGTTTTACGTCGTGCTCCATCAAGACTTCAGTGATGTATTTCCGGCACGGATATGACGTTGATAAAATGGACGCTAACGGATGAGAAAGAAAAAAAACTAGAAGAAAAAGTTCTGCCACCAGGAATCGAGCCTTCCACTTCTCAGTCCGCGACGACAAGCACCCGGTGCTTTACCGGCTAAGCCACCGATGCACAAGCACGACACTCCACAAACACGCCTTATTACTCTCACACATTCTCTCTCTCTCTCGCACGGTGCTCTCTGTTGGCGGGGCTAGGTGGGGCAGGGCAGTGCCGCCGTCCATGAGCGAAGAAGTAATACCTCTGTCACACGGCCACCACCGAACTCCATTTCACTCCATTCGGCATTTAACTCCCTGATGGAGCATTACGAGAATGGAGTTGTGGCCATGCTACACGGCTCGGTTAGCTCGGTGCAAGCTATCGACGGCTGCCGCATGGGGCAGAAACAGCGTTGCTGCGTTCATCGAAACGACCAATTTTTTGCAAGTGCAGTCGCCTTTAAAGCAACAAAAACGTGTTTTTGTGTGTTGATGAAGTGCTCGGAATCACCATTGCTGTCACAGTGCTTGTGCGTGCGCCTCACACGTGCAGAAACAAATATGGCGCGACGCTTCACAGCGGCGGCTTGGCGAGGCATTGGTGTGGAGAGTACAAGCGCTGATGTCCGAAAAAATACAACTAAAACTTACACTACGAGGCGTGAAATGCTACGCAAAAAAGAGCATAGTTTTTAAAATTATAATTGAGCTCATTAGGACGATTTTGCTAGTGCAGTTTTCAGCGTAGCAGTAGCTGGCTGGGAACGAGAGCACTCCATCGAGCCGAAATGGGCATAACCGAACTCCCTCCACCAAAAGCTCCATTTAACTTCCTCAGCGAAATGGTGACCGTGTGACATGAACCCCATCTCCCTCGAGGAAAACATGAGGGAGTTAAACGGAGTTCACGGGTGCCCATGTGACAGGGGTATAATGTGTCATTACACTAGCATCGACAGGGAGCGATTCGGCGACGACGCAGCTCAAGCATGGCCTCCAAGATTGCGCGCAATTTTTGAGGTCATGTTTAAAGCGTCTCGATACCAGTGGAGAACACTGGCTGCGCTGGCATCGGGGAGTCGCCCTAGACGTAGTTACCTTCTTTGCCTTTCTCTTCGTGCTAGCATGTGATGGCTCGTTGTCGAAGTAGTGCAGCTTCCACATGCACCAATGGTGCTTCTCCGCCGCCGGCTGCTTCAAGTGCGAGAGCACCGATTAATAAAACTGCTGCAATAAGCGGTGCAGAAAGGCAACAATGTCGACGAGTGAATCTCGCGCCTTGGTGGAGCGAGACAGAGGCCAATGGGACGTGGAACGCCTGCGCGCGTTCGTGGCTCAACCTACGAATCTCTGCCTCTCATGTTGCTGAAGCACAGTGTGGTAGTGTATGCATGAGCACAGGCGTAGGTTACCCTATTACTCGGGAGCGCGCACCGTGCTGTTTCTCTCCTTAATTGACGACTATTTGAAGAAGTGCATATTGAGTACCAGTGTTTATTATGTGCTTGTTCATAACATCTTTGTGTGGAATTCACAATACGCTGTGTCCAGGTATATGTTAACAACATAAGCTACCACAAAAGTTAAATCATGATCATGCGCGTTAGTCATCGCGATAGAGAAGTGCCACTAGGCGTCAACGTGGGTGCATCCACATCAAACGGTGTTGTCGAAAATAAAGACTACGATGACTTCGGCCGAGCGTCTTTGGAAGGTGCGTGGAACTGTTGGGGCCAGCGTCTGATGAAATATTATGCTCCTGACAGGACTACTGCAGAACCCAACACCGAGGCGCGCGAGGCCAACAGGCAAGTCACCATTTTGAAGACAAAGGAAGCTGAGCTACGCCAGCTTGACAAGGACATTCTTGAAGTCACTGAAGATGAAGCTACTGACGGCGAAATCAAGGGTGCAACCGACTACCATGAGAAGATTCTGTACGCGATCGCTGAGGCGCAGTTCTTCCTGTCTCAGCGCCAACAATCGACGTATCTCAGTGACCCGTCTGTGAGTGGACACTCTGACGACCGGGTAGCAGCCGCGAAGAGCAGCACCAGATCTGCTGGTGTACTGCAAGGACCTATCAGTGCGTCACGTTACCGGTCTTTTCCGACGCTTCAGGTCCCGACGTATGCCGGCGATTTATGTCGGTGGCAAGAATTCTGGGACCACTACAGCACCACAATTCACCAGAACACCGAGTTCCCACCAATCGAGAAATTCAAGTGTTTATTGACATACCTGACTTGAGCGGCCAAGCGAGCGATCGAAGGCATCAGGCTGGCCCACAACTACAAAATTGCCGTCAAGACGTTGAAAGAGCGCTTCGGTTGACAAGACCTACTCGTGAAGGAACACATCGACCAGCAGCTCCTGGCACTGTCACCGGTAAGGAGTTCAAAGGAAGTGGAGAAGCTTCGGATGTTGCATGACACCATGCACTTCCGCATAAGTGCGCTCAAAGGCCTGGGTGTACCACCTGATCAGTACACTGTGGTGCTTAGTCACATCCTAATGAGGTGCTTGCCAGAAGACTTGGCTATAGTGTACAGACAGATAGAGGAAGAAAGAGGAGAGTGCCCAGGATCCCGACGCTTCAGCTGAGCACGCCACTGAAGCAAGAACGCACAAGGCGACCATCTTTTCTGAAAATCCAGGTCGAAGAGCGCGAGGAAGAAAAGAAAGAAGCGCCGTCGTCGCATTCCCGCCACTCGACCATGGTGCCTAATGACATGGGCTCGCCGATAAGATTTGCACAGAACATTCCATCGGCATC
This sequence comes from Rhipicephalus sanguineus, assembly GCF_013339695.2. Taxonomy (NCBI): domain Eukaryota; kingdom Metazoa; phylum Arthropoda; class Arachnida; order Ixodida; family Ixodidae; genus Rhipicephalus; species Rhipicephalus sanguineus. Next base: position 11,401 of record NW_023615770.1, read on the forward strand.
TGCGCTAGCTGCGACGGAATCCCTACAGCAGCGCACTCTGTCTTGCGTACTGTGCAACAGCAGAGCTCACAGCCCCGCAGAATGCTCTGCTAACAGTTCCGCCCAAGATAAAAGAGCCAGGTTGCGCAATGCTCGCTGTTTCTACAGGTGCGGAACGCGCAATCATGTCGCGCGGTTTTGCACTTTCCTGGAACCTCACGTGCGACATGTGCCAATGCCGATACATAAAGGTCCTTTGCGAGTTGTCACGTGCCGTTGCAACACCCGCTTCTCCTAGAGCAACCGGACAGCTTGGTATGTGGCCCTACTTCGCCGACATTAACTACGACCCCAACGGGCAACATAGGAGCCAAGTTCATGTTTGAAAAAGGCGCGAAAAAACCACAACATACAAGCACGAAGGAGACAGGACGACGCCCATCGTTTTCTTTCCTTCATGCCTGTGTGTTGTGTTTTTTTCGCGCTTTTTTCAAACATGAATTTGCACCAACTCCCCGAACTGTCCCTGCTAGGAGCCAAGTCTGTGCTGCTTCGGTCTGGTCGTGCTTGGGCAGAATGAGGACCACTACGACTCCTGGTACGTGTGATGCTAGACAGCGGCAGCCAGCGTTCGTTAATCGCACCGACGTTGCCAAGAGATTGCAGTGTAGAGCCCTCAGCATGGAAGATCTATCGTTGGTGGCGTTCGGAAATGCAAAGGCGCGACGTCATCTATAGTGAAACCAGGCAGCAGCTTCCTTCAGGAACTGGGTTACCTCTTCGCAATTCTTGACACGGAACGGGTCCACCACACAGAGGGACGAAAGATGTTCCTGAATGTAGCCATACACTTCGCGCTGCCAGGTCCCGTGGTGGACCTGTTCCGTGTCAAGAATTGCGAGGAGGTAACCCAATTCCTGAAGGAAGGTACTGTCAGTGTTGAAAATAGAATAGTGGGGCATAGTCTTAGGGGTGGGGACAGGGCCGAAAGGAGGAGGAGAACGAAGTGGATTCGGAGCTAGCCTTCATTAAGTAAAGACGTGTTCCTGATCTACGACCACGGGTCCTCGTTATTTACATTTTTTTTGGTGCCTTGAAACCCGGGAATGGTCATTCGTGGACTACAATGACTTCGGCCGAGCGTCTTCGGAAAGTGCGTGGAACTCTCAGGGTCAGCGTCTCTCGGATTATTACGCTCCTGACAGAACTGCTGCAGAATCCCGATGCCGAAGCGCGCCGTGTCATGAAGCACGTCAACGTTTTGAAGAGCAAAGAAGCTGAGCTCCGCCAGTTGGACAGGAAGATCCTCGACGTTATTGAAGACGAGGAACTTGACAAGGAACTCGATGAGTCTGCAGATTACCATGAGAAGGTCTTGTATGCCATCGCTGATGGGCAGTATTTCCTGTCTGAACGCGAACAGTCTGTTCTGCTGCGTGACACGTGCTATCCTCCTTTTGCTTACGCCAGACGTGACAGCGGAGACTGCAACCGAGCTGGTTTGTGTAAAATCGCCGACGACTGTGACAGCATCTCCGAAGGCATGCAAAGAGACATAACAAGTTTCGAAGGCTCAGAGTCCAACCACAAAAGCGGATTGTCTGCGAGTCCACAAAGGGATGAAAAAGAGAATGCCATCGAAGCGACGATGATGTGCGTGGAAGATGCTCCTGAGCAAACGTTGCACGCTGTTACTTGGACAAGAGAGGAACAGCCATTGGAGAACTGTGGTAGTATTCAGAAGAGGGATAAAGAACCGAAAGAGGATCAAGCGATAGCCATTCTCGAAAGTACAGGCGGCAGTCGTGAAAACGGTGGAAGCTGTGGCATGAATAATGAGGTTGAAGTTGATGAGCAGTTTGTGTCCAGTGAGCAACTGATGAAGCGTGGAAAGGAAGAAGTTGCCGACAGCTTACCCACCTGCAACAATGACTCCTTCAATGGAGCTAGCAGTCGTGCCGTGTTTTTCTTGGAATATTCCGAAGAGGGATCCTGTTCCGTTTGTTTCGCTACGGGCCGTGGTGAACCGGCCGGTGCAAAACCTGTGTGTAATGGAAGCCACAAAATGACTGATGTGACGTTTTTTGTCCTCTCCCCCTCGGAGGATGTTGAAAATAGAATAGTGGGGCATAGTCTTGAGGGTGGGGACAGTGTCGAAAGGAGGAGGAGAAGGAAGAGGGGATTAGGAGCTAGCCTTCATGAAGTAAGGACGTGTTCGTGATCTACGACCACGGGTCCTCGTTATTTACATTTGGTGCCGAAACCCGGGAACGAACCAGGGACCTTTATTCCCGAGGCAGAAGCAGCGGCATAACGTGACCGCATCAAGCGCTGTACCGGGTTGATTGGCGAAAAATGGGAGATGCCTTTGGCCTACAATGCGTGCGATAAGGCTGACAATGATGATAATGACGCGCTTAAGGCCTTTGCCTTAATAATCAAGAGCCATACGCAAGCACGGCATCGCCAGCGTACGAAGAATGCCTCCCAGGGTAGGATCCCACACGTACTACAGGGAGGCCTTCCATAACACCATGGTTAGAGGCCATGTAAGATGAGCATTGTGCAATCTTACTAAACACCTATTTATAGGTGATAGTTTAGCTTACAAATCCAACGTGCATAGCCAGCCAGGATGTGGTCGTGGCAAAGCCGTTGTTTTAGCCGCACCCTTTCCTTTCTATCGATTGCTAAAGGAAAGAGATGCCATTTTTAGGCGACCCGGAAGAAGGCGGAAACACTTTTTTTCCGGTGTTATTGAGGCTCTAGAATTTCGACGAATGCCGGCACCTGACACGAGCACACTCGCACGCCGCGTCAAAACTTCACGAGCATTCTATGTACATGCTAAAACGCGGCACCGCTTGGCCCCAAGCATTGTTCACGAGGAAGGTTTTCGATTACGCTCCCCTCCCACCGGGGTGTGGGGGAGGGGTCGTGTAGTAGAGGAGGATTGGTTGCGAAACGCCAATGCCGCGACCTGCCTTCTTTACTAGCGTATACGTGCAAGTGGAGTGGTTTCGACAAAGAGTGGATGGCTTTTTACTGAAAAATTTTGACTCTTCGGGGATTTTCCGGGATTCAATAGTCGTTTCCGGAGTGTTCGTGCACAAAGGAAAAAAAAAGTATGAACGATGTACGAATATCGGCGCACTCGGCGTACTTATACAAGACATCGCACTCACAGCTTGCTGTGTTTTGCATGGCCATTATATTGGTGTCTATCTTTATTTCCGTTCCGGAAATACGGAAAATACATTTTTAAAAATAACATCCCATTGAACAAATTGGACCAATCATTTTGCGCTTGTCGATCGACGATGTAGGTCAGAGGCGTAGCAGCAATTTATTTCGGCAAAGTCCAACCCCCTGTTATGTATGCTCGTGAGTGTATATATATATATATATACATATATATATATATATATATATATATATATATATATATATATATATATATATATATATATATATATATATATATGACGCTATGAATGAGAGACGTGCCGTGGCCCATACGCCATACTTTTATTCTACTTCACGCGCCACTTCTTCATCGTCGGCTTCTACCAGCCATCCCTGCATGCCTGCTTACGTCACAGGATTCCCCCTCCCCCCGGAAGAATGCGCGAGTTACAAACAACCAAGCATGAACAAGCAGTCTTAGAAGCAAAAAATGTCAAAATGCGCAGTAGTTCCATGTCACAATGAAGTTCCGTTAACTCGCACAAAAGACTTCACAGAAGAGAACAGCAGTCCGGCGATTGTAGGAAAGCTCTGGTGGGCGAGGCTGGCTGTTGCGTTCAGGAAAGCTCAAGCATGCCTTGCACATGGAGAGTGATGACAACTGGGTTCGTGGAAATGTCACAACTGAGTAATAATGGCACTTGAAGCATCGGAAGCTCGGCTGTGGTGGACGTCGCATTCCTTGTCCTGACTGGCACACAGGCAGTGCTTTCAGTTTCCGTGCTCGTTGACGGAGGTGAATCGGACGATGCTCGAGTCCTTGCGAGGGACAAGGGGTGATTACTTGTCTTTCTCGGCGTCTTCTGAGATGTGGGTGGTGTAATCGCAGGCGCAGTCTTGATCTCTTGTGCAGAACGCGTCTCCGACGACGGTCCTTTATGCGCCTTACATTTTGAATTTGTCTTTGCTTTAAAAGGCTTGCTTCACGACGTCGTCCTTTGAGATGTGATTGTGCTTCCGAGGAAGTTTTCGTTGGTTGTTGTGCTTGTCGGAGGATCGATTGTAGTCCGTGAGTTTCGTCGACTTGTCTGTGCTGGTTTTGCCGATGTTGCTCAGGAAATTGATTAAGTGGAGCCCCTTTCGAATCATGCCGTTCCTTTTCTTCGCAAGTTGATGTCGTGTCCGGTAGGTAGCTGGTGCATGGTGTGCTGTTGTCTTGCTCGTCGGGAAGCGGAGACTTGGCAAATTGTGAATGTGTGTCGATTTGTTGAAATATCGAGCAAAGTCCTCCTGAAGCATGAACTCTTTCGACATGGCAGTGGCTTGGCAAGGTATTTTCTCGATACTTCATCTGGTCCGTCGCGTACGTAACGACCCCATGAGGCATGCGGTGAGAGTAACGAGCACCAGAAGAGCCACTTGACGCAAAGCCAGGAGGTGGGCCGCGTATGCGAGGCGAGAAATCAAGGGCAACAGGTGCTTGAATATTGACTTGATTTTTGTAGTGCAATGAAGAGGTAGGCAATGGCGACTTTTGTGCAGATGGGAAACCGGGTGGAAAGTCGGGTCTTGTGCGGCCGGGATGCATTTTCGTGAGCATACGCCTTGCTTTGTCTGTGGGTAATTGTAAATTCCTGTTCGGTGTTCGGGTGCATGAAGACTGTTTGTTACTGTGACGGCTGAGTGCGATTGTCTCCGGATGGTGGCTTATAAGCGAGTCTTCGTCGTAGTCTTTAAAACGGGTAATCATCTCTTCTCTGATCTTTTTCCATGACTCGTTGTTTTGAAATATGTGTGTGAGGTAAAATTGGAATGCCTCACCGGTGACGTAGTCATTGAAGTTGGTGACCATCTCCCTTTCCGACCATGATGCAGCGGGAGCGTGGAGCTCGAATAGGTCGAACCACTCCTGCACGGGTCCATCGTCCGCTGATCCGGTGTACTTGGGGATGTCAAGGTCAGCCGATGGTTCTGTCATGATGGTGGTCGCTGTGTGCAGCAGGATCTGCTTCGGTGGTCTGCATGCGGTCAACGTGTCTTGCTGATGGCTTTGCTGCTGACGTGCAGATGATGAGTCGGCTGCCAGGTCTCCATCCTGTCGACTTGTGTGACGCTATGAATGAGAGACGTGCCGTGGCCCATACGCCATACTTTTATTCTACTTCACGCGCCACTTCTTCATCGTCGGTTTCTACCAGCCATCCCTGCATGCCTGCTTACGTCACACACACATATATATATATATATATATATATATATATAGAGAGAGAGAGAGAGAGAGAGAAACTGCGGACGCTTGCACTAAGCCGCGGAAGGTTTGAAACAGCGAAAGTGGAGGATTCTGAAAACTAATTTGGTTGCTTCTAGATTGTTTCTGGGCCCTAATTAGGTGATGTAGGTTATTACTAGGTTGTTTCTAGGTCGTTGCTAGGCTTTAGCTAGGTGATGCTAGATTGTTTCTTCGTTGAATGTCAGCGCAGAGCGGTTCGAGTTAAACCACAGACAGTGAAGGCACGACGCGGATGTCGAAACTCCAGAGAGAGAACCCCGCGCTGAAACCAAGCGTCCGTACCTCTCATAGATCTAGAGGCATGTCATCGTTGGCGTAGGCCTTCCATCACTTCGGGGTCTTCTCGCAGCCGCCGTTGCCTTTCCCTTCACCTAGTATTCTCTCGTTGTACGTACTGGGGCTCTTCGGGTCGCTGCCGTCGCTACGCAGCCATTTGTTGTTGGGATAACTGTTACATTCTTCAATTTTTAGTGGACCAGTAGTGAGTAGTGGGATTTACCCAATTTCTGTTGCACATGTGTTGAGCTAACTGTTGCCTTCTTCATTTTTGAGTGGACCAGTGGTGAGTAGTAGAAATCAACCAATTCCTGTGGCACATGACAGTTTATGATTATGATAGTTTTTGATTTATTCACCTTTATTGAAACAGTGGTGGGTTGTGGGATTTACGCGATTTCTTCGGCACATAGTCGACGATGATGATAGTTTTTTTGTTCGTCGGACAAGGAACGATTTGCTAAACAGATTCGCTGTTTAGAGGCCTATGTTACATTAGTGATTTCTGGAATACGGAGCTTGGCCCCGCCAAGGTGGTCTAGTGGTTATGGCGCTCGACTGCTGACCCGAAGGTCGCGGGATCGAATCCCGGCCGTGGCGGCTGCATTTTCGATGGAGGCGAAAATGTTTGAGGCCCGTGTACTTAGATTTAGTTGGACGTTAAAGATCCCCAGGTGGTCGAAATTTCCGAAGCGCTCCACCACGGCGTCTCTCATAATCATATCGTGGTTCTGGAACGTTAAACCCCAGATATTATTAATATTATTAATATTACGATACGGAGCTTGTTTACGGCGTAATAAAGCTAAACAAAGATTTCAACGACAACAACACGTATTGGTGATTCTTTGCACACGAAGCCTGTTCACGGCGAAATAGAGAAAATCAAACATTTCACCAGCAAAAACGAAGACAACGCGTACTAAACAACAATAACAACAAGAACGTATACTAAATTAGTGATCCCTTGTGTACGGAGCTTGCTTTCGACGCAATAAGGATAACTGAACATTTCAACAAGAGCGACACCCATTCTGCTAGCGCTTTCTTCTACGCAGACCTTGTTTGCGGCGCAATAGAGCTAAAGGAACATTTCAACAACAAATACGCATATTATAGGTGTCTTTCTTCCATACAGTCTTATTTACGGCAAAATAGCGCTGAAGAAACGTCTTAGCAAGAACAAAAACCAATATTTTATTAATTAATCCTTGTAAACCGTTACAAAAATGTATTTAGATAGTCTATAGACCGTCTAAATCCATTTTTATAAGAGAACGGAGCTTGCTTGCTTACGACGCCATAACGATAAACTAGCATTTCAACAACAACGACGCATATTGTACAAGTGAGTTCTTAAGTACGGTGCTTGTTTATGGCACAATAATGCCCAAGAAGCATCTTAGCGACACAAACGACACATATTATATTATGGATCTCTTTCATACGGATCTTGCTTCAGCTTCAATAACAATAACAGAACATTTCAATAACAACGGCACACATTATATCAGTGTTTATATCGGCACACATTATATCAGTGTATCAGAGCCTGCTTACGGCTCTATAATGATAACTGAACAATCCAACAAGAACGACACATATACAGTGTGTGATTTCTTCTACGCAGACCTTCACTACGGCACAATAACGATAAACAAACATTGCAACAACAGCAACGCATAATATATGGGTGATTTCCTGCATATGGTGCTTGTTTACGGCACAATAACGCAAAAAAAGTGTTTTAGCAACAACAAAAACATATATAATATAACTGACTTCTTCCATAAGGAGCTTCCTTACGATGCAATAACGATAATTGAACAGTTTAACAACAACAACGCATACATAGATGATTTAATATAATAACGACCAGGAAATGTTACAACAACACATTATATTTATGATATCTGGCATACGGAGCTTGTTTATGGCGCCGTAGCGCTAAACAAACACTTCAACAACAACGACACATTATATTATTTATTTCTTGCATACTGCTTTATAACGCTAAACAAGCATTATAGCACTAGCAACAACACATACCATATAAGGGATTTCTTGCATACGGAGCTTGTTTACGAAACAATAATGATAAACAAATTTTGCAACAACAACAACAACAACAGCAACATAAACGACGGCGATGACGGCAACACCTATTATTCTTCTGATTTTGTGAATACGGTTTACTCTGCAATAACTCTATAAACGAACATTTCAGCAGCAGCAACAACCACATCAACACCAGCAACAACACATACCATTCTATACGGATCATGCGCAACGGGGACCCAATTTAAACCCTCAATAACCATCGTTCCACGTAGCATTCACAACCCTTAAGAAGAAGATTGCCTTGCGATACCTGGCTCCGTTGACATAATGAGCATGCTATACAGAGAGGCAACGTCAGTTCTGTTGTCGCCACTTATTTTGCCCGGGCCGCGTACAAAGTAGAGTGCAAAGCAAAGCTGAGGACATAAAGATCCAGAACCAGACGACACGTTTCCAGGAAATCTGTGGGTCCGAGCCGCAGGGCACGTAAGCGGATGTCTGTCACGAAAGCAAACGAGCCGGATCGATAATATCTTTCCAACTGCAGCCATGTCCGGGCTTTTAGATAGATAGATAGATAGATAGATAGATAGATAGATAGATAGATAGATAGATAGATAGATAGATAGATAGATAGATAGATAGATAGATAGATAGATAGATAGATAGATAGATAGATAGATAGATAGATAGATAGATAGATAGATAGATAGATAGATAGATAGATAGATAGATAGATAGATAGATAGATAGATAGATAGATAGATAGATAGATAGATAGATAGATAGATAGATAGATATCTGAGTAAAGCTGCAACGCAGTTCCAGAAAGTGTTCCTCTGATTTTTTTTAGCGACGCGGTTCTTCAACAGGGTTCCGGGAAACCAAAAATCCGGCACAGAGATCTCAACAGGTGCTCAAAGAACAAAACAAAGGAATGAAAAAGGAATAACGGGAAGTGGGTAAACCAGTAAACGAACAAGCGCGAGCCTCCGTAGAACGGCCAAAGCCTAAACGGTCAAGGTCGCCCTTAGAGCAGCTGCGTGTCAGGGCTCTCTTGCGGCCCCGGGAATAGATGAGAGGAGGAGAAGAGAAGCGCGGCGGGATTATTTCTGGCCCACCGAGTGTTGCTCTTCCTAACCGCAACGCGGCGCACTTCCTTTCAGTCCACCCTTCAACCTTTCCTGCCTGATCTCATCTGTCTGGCTCTTGTTTTGTCGTTTTCTTCTTTGTGAGAAGTACGCCATCACTCTCTCTCCTCCTCTTCCACCTGTGTGCGCATCGCGACGCTTGTTGCGTCTCCGTGCCGCACCGCGGCGCGCCTTCCCACTCACATTCGGCTCTCTTCCCTCCTGGTTTCGCTCTTCCTTCCAGTGTCTGCTTCACCTTTCGCTTGGAAGCGGGAATTGCGCAGCTAAACAGTGCGAAGCGAAGAAGTTATCAGGGCTGGGCAGAGATACTCCGAAAAGTGTTCCAGAATGCAGATATTGAAATGTATGTTATGGAGGACTAAAATATCGACCCTGAGATACATTTGTTATTGACGCAATGGGACATCTCGGAGATGCTCTTGTAAAAAAGACGAAAAAAAAAAATATCCCGGAATCCAGTGCAGGAATGCATGGTATGGGCTATTCTATGCGTGTGGGGAACCTTTCACCTCCCTGTCTATGTCGCCGTCAGGCGACGCTCCTTTCCTTGGATCAGTAAAAAGTCTTCCTTTCCTTCTTGGAAACACGTCAGCTCATTTCCTACAAAAGAAGTAACGAGATACCGGTTTACTGCAACGTATCACGATATATGCGATACATCGCAAATGTATTTTACTATTGATATACAGATGCATTTCCCAAATGTGCTTTTTCAAAATACAGATGCTCAAAAGTATCTCTAAAAAACTATCGCGGAGCTGTTGTATCGCGATAGTATCGCGCAGCCGGGCTGCGTAGTATCGTGATACCCTCGTATAGCGATGCTGCTCAGACATGCCACCTATTAGGAGGAAGCTGTCGTGCATGCGAAGAAGCATTATGGCCGGCCATGCCTTGCACTTAGTACAACAGCCAGTAATTACCCAGCTCTAGCCAACATTAGCGAAGAATAAGCCAACAATCTCAGAAATTAGCCCGCCAGGAGCCAATGCTACTCCGACACTAGGCAGCAGCACAAAACTAGCAAACAGTTTGGCAGCTTTAAGCAACTCTAGCCAACAATAATCCAACGCCAACAAAGGTTGCCAGGAGTATATTCAGCATTAAACGACACTAGCCAAAAGCTCAACCCCAGCAAAACCGAAGCGAAAAATTTCCATCAGTATCACAATAATCCAACGCTAGCCAATTTAGCCAACCGCTTACAGCAATAAGCCGATGATAGCCAACACTGGCTTGTTGGTACCAACACTAGCTATTTTCAACCAATAGGCAGACACCAACCAGTGCTAACAAACATTATGAAGTACTAGTATTAGGAGCCATGGTTGTAGACAACGCGAAGAGTTACGAAGGACATATGCAGATACGGCAGGCCAATAAAACGGTCCTTTGTGACGTCACGCGTTGACCGCAATGATGGATCTTTACCAGCAAAGCTTCAGCAAAGCTTCAATTTGGGCTAGTTGGTATGGCATAGCTATACCAACTGCTCGATCAAAATTTCTGTTTAGATACATTTCTAGTTTATGCATCCAGCATCACACCACTTATCACTTTAAATCCGTAACGGCATCGCATCAAAGTCTTTCTTTCAAAATGAATCTTCTAGTTAACACTTAGTATTGATTATAGTTTGACAGGATAGTTCTTACGCCCTACTTTTTAACCATTGACTTTACACCCTTGTTTTTAGTCCCCCAGTATGTTTTTGTTCTTTTTTCAGGTAAACCCGACAACGTTTTATGCAAGCCCGTCTACTTTCCCATAAAGTACTTCTAATTACACGTAAAAACGAGCACCAGTACTTTCGAGATAACAAGAGCGTAGAGCGTACGGGAGCCCGAGAAAACTTGCCAGATGAAGGATGGGTGGGAGGTCTTTTATCGGCTTTACTGACGTCTTTTGCAATAACGCCCCGTGAAGCACGATAATGCGCACACGTGAAGCATACAAAAGAAAAACATCAGAAAAAGACATCTTATGGCATATGTTGGTTAAATATTGAACAGTTGCTTTATGGCGATGGGAAATACGAGCACCGTATTGATAGAAGCATATAAGGCATGTAAAGATCTACACACATACACAAAAAGACATACACACACAGCGCAGGAAGAATCGTGACCCAGGTGGTGTTTACTGCAGGCCGTAATGACTTCCCGCGTTGACGGAAAATAGTGTTTGCGCTAGAAGCAAATTTTGCTTGTTTACAACCCTGCACGGTACCGCGTCTGTCAATATTTTGCAAGCTGTGTGATTAGTGTAACAACAGTCGGTAACGTCCAAAGCAGTGTGAAACACAGCAGTTTCTGAAACAAAAAAAAAAAACGTTACCGCACTAATTATAGTAATAAAGGACGCAAAACACTATGCACCAATTCTTTAACATTTACGATCACTTCTTGAAAATTACTTTAAAAAACAGGATAAGCTTGAATGAAGGTAGGTTAATGGGCTGAGTCTTTATAAATGTAGCGTGCGTATGTTCTTTTATGTATTGCAATAACTCGACATGTTACGTTAGTTTTTTTTTTTTCAATGAGATTGCCGTTCTTTATATGCGTACGCTTTTCTTTGACGAAATGCAGCAGTCTATAGTTTAATGTCATTTACTTTTCAATATTCGCGCAGAATATGACTGAATTTTGTAACAGTAAATCTGTAATGTGTCATACAGCTACCCCATCGCTGCTTTGCAATATTAGCTATTCTCATTTAGATTTTTACTGTATAATACCCGATTTTTTGCAATGTAGAGCTTAATTACAGAAATCGACTGATTCTCTTCGGATGAATTATTAAGGAAACACGTACGCACAATGTTGCTTGACGAAGATATAGCTGGCAACAGGGGGACGCAGAAATCTTAATAAAATAAAGCTTGCTATTCAAATACATCCTCTGTTTTTTTATATGCTCCCTAGCGGTAATATCTTTGTACATGTTGTGAGATCAATTAGAATATGCCATCCCCTGGTGAAACCGTCAGAGTCAACTTTTCCCCACGTGACGCAAGAAATATTGGATACCTAGACTTGCAAATACAAGACATGGAATGTACATATTTCAGATAAATGTGTCTGTTCAACTCTCTGAATATACACATCCACAGCACTATGTGCCCAAAATATTTAAGACGTGACGTATGTCTCAAAGTACACACGTTTGCATTTATTGTTTGTTGCAATAATTTTTATATAACTCTTGAGCAGCGGTGAACATAAACATAAACACTGCACGAAAATGAAGACGTTGTGACAGCTGTGGCACATGCGCATTACCCGGGATTACGTGTAACACACAAAAAAAAATTAAATCAAAATTGTGCACATCGCACTTACTTGCATACGCAATTTATCCAAAGTAATTACAATATATGTACAATTTGCGCATTGAATGGTTGTGCCTACGAAATAGCCTGCCAGACGTTACTGCCAGACGAAAAGTAACTGTTGACGTGCTCGCAGACGACGCTCCACGTCGATTATACTAAAAAGGAAGCAAACAATAATGAAATCAAAAATGCGTGTTTACGATAGCTTCGCTTGGTAGAGATCATAGCAAACGCATCGGGTCTGAAGTTACTAAAGCACTGAACGCTTTCCCGAAAGCTTCACTTCTTTAGATTCCAACAGGTGCTTTGAAACCACAGATATTTTTTTTTTTGTTCATGTTTCCGAGTGTGTTTCGTCATTAGAGATTTAAGCACGCATAGCCTGCTTCGTTTGGACTTGGTGGCCACCATCAGCGTTAGAAAATACGAATAAAAAGAAGCGAACTAGACCGCGAATCAAGCGCCCTACAGCTGTCCAAAGCAGGCACTCATTTCCGACGTTTGGAACGAGAAAGACTTCAAGCCACGTTTTCCGGTCGCGTCCTTGAGAGAAGGCTTAGGAGAGGAAAGTACATATAACGGAACACTGAGCAAGAGAGAGATGGAAGCTTCGAGGGTTTCGGTGTTGATTTTCGCTCGATCTGTTCTCCCGATACGTGGCGAGGGCTTGCTTGGCCGTGTAGTTGCGAAAGGAGATGTATAGGCCTCCGAGGGCCCACCCCGGGCTAAACCCCGGCCGCTTCGCGGATAACCCCGGAGTTTCGCCGGGCGCCAGCTTCGCTAGGCCTTGCGTCGTCTGCTCCGCACCTACGCAGCAGTAGGACAAGCCGAAGAAGACGTCGCGCGCTTGCTAGCTAGCAAACGACTACACAACAAAACATCAAAAGACGCTAGAACATCGAGAAAAATGGCTACTCCAATGACGCGCACTTCAGATAGCAGTTTTGGTCCCACTTTCGCGATGGTAGGCGAGGAGGTGGTGGGGTTTCAAACATATTCCTACGAGGAATCGAAACTCAAACGTGTACGCTCCGTATTCGAACAGCTGGTGCGGGTTGCTGAATAGGAGCGTATAAGAAAACGTCCGCTAGACGTAATGGACAGACGAAAAAAAAAAGGCAGTGTTGGCATTGTAGCAGACGACGCCGTACGCTCATGTTGTGTGTTTGAACAGCGGGCAAAGAGAAAGAGAGAGATGCTTTAATGAAAAGCTGGATATATTAGCCTCGATATTCTCTTGACATGCTACTCCAGGTGCTGGGTGGCGGTTATGATATATGCAATGGTCAACACATGGCGGCACATACAGCCAAAACCACACAAATCGATTACACTATCTACAAAATTTCGTTGAGGCTCGTGGCGCACAAAAATGTCAACTTTCGGACCAGCTGGTGAATTTTCCAGAACAGGAGGAGTGCATAAGAAAACGTCTGTCAGACGTAATGGCCAGGCGAAAGAAAAAAAAAAGCAGCGGTGGCATTGTAGCAGACTACGCCAGCGTCGCCTTCAGTGATATAGAAAAAAAAGGGGGGGGGGGGCAACGCATAGAAAGATGGCCGCCGTCTTTACGGCCTCGCATCGAATAACTTATTGTTTTCGCTCTGGCAAGCTCTTTAAAAGGCCTGCGCGGCTGTCGCAAAGGGTTTGTTTGTGGTGTGAAGGGTCGACGCGTTTCTTTTTACATTGTTCGCGAGTTAGTCGGAAGGTTTCTCGCGGCATTGCAGACGGAATCGACCGGCTCTAGGCGCGACACTGCGTTCAGATGAACATAAACACACACAAAAAAGCAAATGACGCCACGTATGCGGGGTGGCCGCGAACACCGCGCTCTGCATTTCTTGTCGGCACAGGAATTTGTCACCGTTAAGGTCCGTATAACCTCAGCCGCGCCGCGTCAGGACGTCGGGAATTCGAGATGGACGGAGACGTGACAGAGCGCCGGCTCCGTCTCATATTGCAAACGGCAGTGCGTTTTGCTTGTTCCTGTGTTTCTGATTTCCCAGGGTGCACTGCGTTGAAAGTATAATAAACTTGAAGATGGCCGGGTTTTCCCACGTTTCTCTTGTTTTTTTTTTTTGTTAGTTACGCTGTAGAAAATGAAGTGCGCCGTTTTGTGATCGGCAGACGGAGGCGTGACTTTTGTTGACGGCATCCGTATGCAAATTAGAAAAGAAACGGATGCACGTCTCGAGCAGGAGAAGGTCGTCTGCTACTGAAGTGAAGAAAATTCTCGTTTGCATTTCGGGATCGGCTCACTGTACGATAATAGTTTGCCGAATGTTTAAATGACAAAAAAACAACCATTGCGAATGCAGTTATCAAACGCGCTCTTTCTGGTACGTGAAAAAAAAATTGCCTTAAAGTATGTTGCCATTTTTTAAAAATATTTTTAGATTTTTGCGCAGAATTGACTGTTTTGTGTTTGACTTTCGGAGGACAGTTTAAGAAGGACATTTCAAGTGTGCCGAGTAAAAAAATGGGCGAAGCTTGTACTAACCCGTGTAAGGCTTGAAACAACGAAACTGGACGATTCTGCAGACTAATCTGGTTGCTTCTAGGTTGTTTCTCGGCCTTAGCTAGGTGATGCAGGTTATCTTTAGGTGGCTTCTAGGTCGTTGCCAGGCTTTAGCTAGGTGATGCTAGATTGTTTCTACGCTGATTCTCAGCGCATAGAGGTTCGAGTTAAACCACAGACAGTCACAGACACGACGCGGATGTCCGAACTGCAGAGACAGAGCCCCGCGCTGAAAGTAAGCGTTCGCACCTCGCATAGATCTACGGGCACGTCGTTGACGTAGGCTTTCCTTTGCTTCGGGGCCCTCTCGCAGCCGCCATTGTTCTTCCCGTTCATATCAACGTTACTAGAACAAACTCAGTTTCAAAGCTCCGTATCTCCGCCAGCGGAGGAGGGTGGTCCAAACGGCGGTCGCGAGAACTAGCGGCGCTGCAGTTCCGTCTTGCGCCACTATCGGCGCGTCGTCTGATGCCACGGCATAACGCTGCGGTCCGCCGCGCAGTTGCTCGCGGCAAATGCGCGGCAACTTTCTTATTATAGTAGTTAGGTGGATACTTAGGTGGATATGCATAAGGTCGTCGTATGCATTGGCCCGCGTGCGTTGTTCATTGGTTGGCTAAGAATCGATGTTAGGTCTGTATTGCCACGCCCACTTGTTTTATTTTGATGTATTCGGGTTTGACCAGCAAGGACGGTTATCAACGCTCGACGCTGTCCGCGAAGCAGTGTTCGAGAACCTTCGCGATTGTAATAGATCGTTTTGGTAAGATTGCGCGCTGCACGCGAATGTTCCAGCTTTGTCGAGAGTTAACGCCGCCACCAGCGATATCGCTGGAAAGTTCGATAGCGCCTGTATAAAAGACGACGCGCTTGACCGCTTGTCAGTTGATCGACGGTCGACGCTCTGTTCGCCGCTATCAGTGTATTGCTGTAGTTTGACTTTCAGTTTCCCGGCCACAAGTTCGGCCAAATAAAGAGTTTCATCTCGGGCCTGCTGACTGCTGCCTTCGTCGACGTCACGACCCTGTGACAATATTTGAGCTGTCTACATTGCGCTTAACTTCCAAGCATAGGGGTTTCTAAGCGAATGAGGGTTTTCAGAGTAATTTTTATAACTACCACTACAATTTTAGCCGCTGCCGTCTTATCTAGACCAAGAACAACCCAACACGTTTGTAAAAGCCTTTATAGTGTACAAAGAAGCGTACCTATTCTAGATACAAGCACGTTCTAGAAAAACAGTACTCATGTTTCTACAATTTATTGAAAAAAACTTTCTTGAAAAACATCACCAATGCTTTGCAATGTTTACAAGACACGTTTTCGCGATGGTTGAAGGGATACTGACCCAAAATCGGAAAATTTTACGAGAACTCTGTAAATGAAATCTCAGTGTGCGATTACATCGAATAGATGTCGTCTCTGAGCAATTTTTTCAGCGGATAGTTGTATTTTCGTTGTAGGGATCCTGCGGCTGAAGAACCGACGGAGAAGAGAAGAGGAAGATGAAGTCTGCAATGGCTGAAAACTGTGTCTATTAAACAGTGAACGTTCCTTTCTCCTGTTGGAACTTTATATTTGGCGCAGTCGTCGACAGCAACCTGATGTGGATACTTCTACCTCGCTAGACGGGACAGTCGCCACATCATCACGGGCTATGCGCTGGACGGTGAGGACTTTGTTGAGGCATCGCAGCATCTGACCACAACTGCAATGACAGATACCATCACCAGCACAGCATACGCACCGATGAGCGACGTCACCGAAAGAGGTACTGTAACAAGCGACGTGAAAGCGGAAGAGTTTGAATTATGGAAGGGACTAAGCATTGCGAGCACCGCGGAAAGAGATGCAAGGCAATCGCCGTCGATGAGAGCCATAGTAAAAGCATTAGACCAGCTAACTGATATACAGCGCCACTATATGGAGCAACAACAAGCAATTTTGAAGACAATAACAGCTCAGGCACTACGCCAAGATATAGTGAAGCCAGATGTCTTCGATGGTAGTACTGCTGGCGCGGATGTGTGGCTGGAATTTTATCAGTCTGCCTGCAAACAGAATAGCTGGGTAAATGACTCAGATCGTATAACAAACATGCGATCATACCTGTCTGGGAACGCTAAGAAGTGGTATGACCTACGTGTCCTGCACCACCTTGAAGATTCGTGGGAAACATGGAAAGAGAGTTTTTTGCAAGCCTTCCAAATGAACCCAGTTCATTTATGGGATCAAGCTATCTCTTACAAGCAGGGAGATAGCAATTTGCTGGACTACTATTTTGAGAAGAGGCGCTTACTGCAACTAGCGGATCACACGCTCCCCGATTCATGCATCGTGCCACTAGTTATACAAAGGATGACAAAAGGGTGCCGGAGACAAGTACAGAACATGTCACCGTCAACTTCAGATGAGCTTCTTCACTGCTTAAAATACGTCTCATGTGAGACCTGGTCCGATGTGACTCCAATACATGAGGCGACACATAAATCGAGGCCACATGACGAATGCGGCAACTACACTACTAGCGTGGCATCTTGCATACCAGGCGAATGTGAACCAGCCAACAGCATGACATGGAAATTTACTAGCAAGGAAAGCCCGATTCTGCAGGAGATGGTGTTTCTTATGAAATCAAACATTTTGTCCGTACCCATGACTGTAAATAATTGCAAGGTGTCAGCGATCGTGGACACTGGAGCATCAGTGAGCTTGATCAACGAGCAGCGAGTGGACAAAAGTCTCATTTTCACGGGAAAAGTTGTTAGAGTCCAAAGTTACGACGGAACATGCCGAGAGCTAGCGAAATGGACGGACGTAAAAGTGCATTTCAGAGGTCAAGAGCATATGGTGAAAAGCCTTGTCATTACAGGAGTAGAGTTTGATTTCCTTTTGTCAAGGCCTGACATGAAGCTATTTAAAATGAATATTCTTTGGAATGACGCCATCACCACCGAGCATCCCAACCTCGTACATACATCTCAAGACAGGAAAGTCACGTGCTCGGAAGAAGTTGTGTCAACATTTCCTGAGCTTTTGTGTGTTGGGAACTATCCACCAGCAACTACAGTAATTGAAGTACCTTTCGAGCTTCGAGATAAAAGTGTCGTGCGAAAGAAACCATATGGACTAAGCCACGAAAAGAAAGCATGGCTTAAGCAAGAGCTCCAAGGAATGTTAGATTCCGGCATTATCAGACCATCAACCTCTACATTTGCTTCACCGATTACCATTGTGCCAAAAGAAGACGGGTCTTATCGATTGTGCACGGACTATAGACTTGTTAACAAGCAAACTGACTTGTTCCCGTTCCCCATGCCCCGAATCGACGAAATAATTGACGAGACGGGAGGATGCAAGTGGTTCTCCAGGATTGATTTATGTAAGGGTTACTGGCAAGTACCACTGAAAGAAGAAACCAAGATGTTCACCGCTTTTGTCACGCCTTTCGACATCTACGAGTACAACCGGCTTCCATTTGGGTGGAAAAATTCTGGCGCATGGTTCCAGAAAATGATGAACATGGTGCTCAAAGATTTTCTTGGAAAATTCTGCAACGTGTATGTTGACGATATACTGGTCTATTCAAGATCAAGAGAAGACCACATTGCCCACCTGTCAATGGTTCTAGGAGCGCTAAGTAAAGCACAACTTAAAATCAACGTTAAGAAGAGCGAATTTTTTTGTCGGACGGTTGTGTTCTTAGGCAGGTCCTTTGACGGAAAGACTAAAAGCACCAAGGAAGAGAGCATTCAGCGGATAAAAACACTAGTCAAGCCATTCGATTTGCACTCTCTTCGCGTCTTCTTGGGCCTTGCCGGACACTTCCGGGGGTTTATAAAGGATTATGCCACAAAGACTAAGTGTTTGACAGCCCTTACGCAAAAGGACACCCCGTTCGTGTGGTCGGAAGATTGCGAGCGTTGCTACAACGAACTCGTCGAAATTATTTCGGCAGATCCTGTACTTACGCTGCCGGATTTTAACTTGCCGTTTGAGTTGTGCACAGATGCCTCTCATTATGGTACTGGAGCCGTCCTTTATCAAAGAGACACCAATAAGCCCGTCGCACAAATGCTACAAGTGATTGGATATTTCTCCTATACCTTGACGAAGGCTCAAGTAAATTATTCTACCACAGAAAAAGAAGCCTTGGCAGTTGTTATGGCACTCAAATATTTTAGGAGCTATCTTGAGGGAAGAAACTTTATACTATACACAGATAACCAAGCATTGACTTATATATTGCAATTGACACAACCAAAAGGCCGGCTTGCCAGATGGGTCAGTGAGATTCAGCAGTACACGTTTGAAGTAGCCCATCGCCCAGGACAAAAGCACCAGGACGCAGACGCTCTATCAAGACTCCACGTACCCAGGGACAATAATCTTGAAGAAGTCAACCTAATCAAATTATGGGAAGGCTCCGAAGACCTCAAGATAGAAGATGGCAAGGTACTTGTGCCCGAAACGGCAGTACCTACAATACTGCGACTATACCATGACAGCCCCGAGTCTGGAGGTCACGATGGGTTCAAAAGAACGTACAGAAAATTAACCCAAAGATTTACTTGGAAGGGCATGAAGGACGACGTGGCTAAATATGTAAAGACATGCCACAACTGTCAAATTTGCAAAGCAAAGTTTAAGCCACGTGGAAACAAAATGGTAACTCCACAGTATTCTGACACACCATTTGAAATACTGCACCTTGATTTTGCAGAACTGAAAAAGAGGGGTGAGGGTGTCAAGAAGACCCAAGCTTTTCTAGTCGCAGTGGACGAATGCACGCGGTTTGTGGCTGCCAAAGCTGGAAGGGAGGATGCGAACTGCGTCATCTCTTTTCTAGAGAAGGACATGTTCTGCAACGTCAAGGTTATTGTTGCAGACAACGGACCGGCGTTCCGAAGCGAGAAACTTCGGCATTGGGCTACCGCAAGAGGTATCGAGCTGCGTTTTCCTGCACCATATCACCCGGAAGCGAACTCTCTAGCTGAGAGAATTATTCGAGATGTGAAGATGTTCATAGCCCTGTACCCCAACTTCAAAGGCGGGTGGAAGTGCGCGTTGGAAGCTGCTGTCAACCATCATAACCGGTCGCACACTGCTGCCTTAGGATGTAGCCCTTATTTCGCCGTTTTCAAGAAACCACCTTGGCTTCCTGCGGACAAAGAACTGTGTATATTTGAGAAAATCACGCTGAAGGAAAAGCCTTTGGATGTGCAACAGAAGGAGAAATATAGGAAAACGATGAAGGCGAACTTTGACAAACGTCACCAGTCAGCCATGCCCAAAATTGAACCTGGAGACATGGTACTGGTTCGAAAGGGTCTGGACTCAAAGTGTCCATTTGTAGGTCCTTACCTGGTCGTGAAAACAGCGAGGCAACAAGGAATTCTCAAGACTATATATTATCAAGGACCACGAAGCAAAGTTGAAGAGGCGTCGGTTGGGAATACACTGCTGTACCATCCACGGAGGGATGAGAATAAAAGCCCGGGAGGATGTAGGGATCCTGCGGCTGAAGAACCGACGGAGAAGAGAAGAGGAAGATGAAGTCTGCAATGGCTGAAACTGTGTCTATTAAACAGTGAACGTTCCTTTCTCCTGTTGGAACTTTATATTCGTTATCTCATCTTTCTACGTCGCATCCTTCTACGGTGCCTTACGAACAGATCGGCCGTGATGTGAGCACCGAGCAGTTATTCGCGCGTACTCTGTCGCTAGAAGAGTCGTCAGTATTCAACTTCAGTTTTTCAACTTCACCGAGCAGATGTTCCACGCCCGCAGCACTTTACACTGTACGACAGCCGTTTGCGTTTCGTGCCGTAGCCGTTCACTACGCGGTTAAACTGCTCGTCAACTACAATTATCTTTTGCACAAGTGTCCGTTCCCGAAGCAAAGTGTGGGATTGGGCTAGTTGGTATTCCATTATTAAACTGCGCAGCGCGAAAAATTTGACACGGTACACATAGAAAAGACGAGGACCAGCGCTGGTCCTCGTCTTTTCTATATGTGTACCGTGTAAAATTCTTGCGCTGAGCAGCCCGTTCCCGAGCCGGCAAGTGTAAAATATTCCGCACATCTTGTTCAATACCTCGTCGTAAAATCTCTGGAAAATCCACTGCTTTGAAGGCATAGCGACAGCTGACAACTGATCGAATGTTAGTGTGATGCAACTCTCAGTCTCGGTAGCGTATATAGGTAATCGCCTGCTTTTCGTTTTGCTGTTCTATTTCTGGCGGCTCCTCCAAATTGGGCACTGGGCTTTCGCGGGACGCCGTGCGTTTTGGGGGGGATTAGCGCCTAAACCCCGAACATTTTGGCTTTGAAATGTGGGGTGGAAGTGCTGGGAACAAGCGCGGCACGGCATCTGGCGCGAGTTCTCACTTTCCACGTGGGATCAAAACTTCCTTGTCCCGCAACGACACGACGATAGTGCTTTAGAATGTCGTCACTCTCAAAATGAACGTCACAGACCTTGCATTTCGCAGTAAGCTTTCTATCTTTGCGATGCAAAGCTTGAACGGCGTAGGGTCTTTTGCAGGTCCGAAGAAGTGTCGTGAAGCGGAGTCGTCGTTGCGGTAGCCGCTCATGCAGCCCGGCGCAAAGCAAGTCGGCATACTGCACTGTGAATCTGTTCGCCCTCGTTACGCTTCGTACATCATGCACGTGTCTTCGTACAAGACGCTAAGCCTGGTGAAGAACAGTCGCAAAAATGACGAGCGAACAAAACGCAGACGTCGCTGTAACCCACGTGCGCTCGTACATCGGCGGCGCCGATCACAACAAGCGCCAGCCGCGGGAGCTAGACGTGACTGCAGCGCCACTAGTTCTCACGACCGCCACGCGGACCGCCTCTCCGGCGGAGCTTTTAAACTGAGTTTGTTCTAGTAACGTTGGTTCATATAGTATTCTGTCGTACGTACTCAGGGTCTTCGACTCGCCGCCGTCACTTCGCAGCCATTTCTTGGGCTAACTGTTGCCTTCTTTATTTTTTAGTGGACCGGTGGCGTGAGTGGTAGGATTTGCTCAGTTCCTGTGGTACATGCCCGTTTATGATGATGATTGTTTTTTGATTCGCCGGACAAGGAACGATTTGCTAAACAGCTTCGCTGTTAAAAATGACACTAATTGTGAAATAATTACGAAAAAAAAACCAAAATACGCCCGTCACTCCAACAGCCGGAACTACCAACTCAACCATGCAAAAACAAAAAGAAAATGACTTGACAGCTTTGTAGCTGTGTATATAGACTGTGCATTGAACAAGGATCTTTGCGCTATCGTCAATATTCGGTATATTATAGCCCAGGCCCGTAGCCAGAAATTTTTTTCGGGGGGGGGGGGCACTTGCTGAAAGTGACTATTTGAGAAAAATGCCCATTTTCATGATTTATTTTCGATGAAACAGCATGTGTCATCAAAATTTCGGGGGAGGGGGCAGGGCCCCTGCCTCCTGTTATAGCCTAAAAACAAAAAAATGTGTCGTTTAAATACGTTGTATTTCAACTGAAATATTATAACATCAAAACTTAGTGTTCAACTGTCCTCGTTCGTTGCACTGGCTAATGTATAAGCAAGAAGCATGGAAAGTTTCATTGGAAAATATTGAGTTCCTGAATAGTTATGAACTTTTGTGCAACAAAACCGGCTGGAATTCATGTTTCGAGAAAAAGAAGAAATAAATTTTCCAACATGGTCATTCTCAGTTTGAGGATAGTCACAGAAAATACCAAAAGTTTTGAACGGAGCCAAGGAAAGACGTAACCGTTTCTGCAACACAATTGTAATGTCGGTACATTTTTAGACTGCGACAAAAAATTCACGTTGTTTTGAAAAAAGAAGGTTGTTTTAAAGGGTGGCAACAAACATTAAACTCTGTCACGTGATTTTCACGAGCATACACACACGTAGATAGACGAAGCATAGCCCTTTCACGCGCGAATCATGTTGAACGGTTAATGAATGCGTAACGCTTTCAATGATGTCTTACATCCACTCGGTAAATGGTTGCAAAAAAGCTATAAGGCGCTATGGTTTTGCCTTATGGAGGCGTTGTAACTAGCAAAGATATTAATGAGCAATTTAATATCTATTGATTATGCAGTTGACCGCGGTGCGTTCTAAGACGAAAAAAAAAATTTGAAAGCCCGTTGGAAAAAAATCACAGCATATCCACGGGGTGAAGGATGATGAGTGGGGCGAAGCTCCGGAGAAAATCATCGGTAAAACGTGAAAATTCCGTGAAATTCGCCCAGTACATCATATAAAGTGTGTAAAACACCGTGTATATAATAAACAACAAACATTTATTGTATTGTTGGTTTACATGGTCCCTTCATTATCACCGCTTTGTGGTCGGTGAAATGCAGGGAAAGTGTCCGCTCCCGAGGGAAAGAGAAAGCGCGCCAAGAGCGACAGCGTCCCCCGCTCGCCCTGTGAGCATTAACGGCAAGGCTAGAGGGAAGACACGATGCGCGTAGCGTTCCTCCTCGCGTTCCACGACGCGAGGTCGGTAGCATGCCCAACGAAAGCTAACGGAACGCGATCGTGCGAGTGCTCCGGCTTCGCATCGCCTCATGGTCCCATTTAGCCAAACATCTTGCTCAAGGCGTGCTTTCGTTTTTCGTAGAAATTATTTCTTTATCATGTACATTAATGCGAAAAAGTTGAAAACTCACTAGAGTGTATCGCTCGGAAAGTATGTCTTTTAGTGTGATTAAATCAAGGAACACTACGCTGTCTTGTAAATTATGATATCTAGTGAATTGCTCATCTAGTGAGCATTTCATTAAACTAGAGCTGACTACATACTACTACTACTACTACTACTACTACTACTACTACTACTACTACTACAGAGGAGGGAACGACCCACGCCGTAAGGAGCTTCGCCCCTAAAATACTTACCTATTGGTGTTGCGCCTCAGATAGGCGTAATATTTGCTTTCTATCGACAATGTTCACAAGTATGAACGCAGCTACCAGTTCTAAATGGCTGGGCGTTCAGCAAGTGCTTAGAGTTTAGCCGGGTGGGAGGGTTCTTTCGTGCATAGCGTCGCATTTTCAGCGCAGCCTAAGAAACACTTGGTTTCTTTAGAATTACGTATCTGTGTATTTTCTAGTAAAGGAACACACCACCTAATACGTATTCATGTTGCGCCTCAGATGTGCGCAATATTTGCATTTTGATCGACAATGTTCACAAGTATGAACGCAGCTACCAGTTCAAGATGGCCGGGCGTTCAGAAAGGGCTTAAACTTTGGCCGTGTGGCTGAATCGTGTGACAGACAGACACACAGAAAGACAGGCCAAAATTTCTACATTCAAGTGTCCCAAGAAAGACTATCGTCATTAATAATCACGCGCAAGGTAATTAACGTAATTATTGCTGGCAACCATACCAACCAAACCCTCTCTCTCTACACATTTTATATATGTGATGACAAATCTTGGCTACTGATAGCTGATGTCAGGTAATGCTGTCTTTATATTGTTCGCCGATACCAGTTGCTGCTGGTATCAGCCATCAGCAGTCAATATTATTCATCATATAAGCAACACCACGTAGCACTAGCGAATGGCCGTAGTATCTCAGTACAATTACAGTCGAACCCGACTATATCGAATTCTGGTAAGTCAAATCATCCTTTATACCGAACTTTTTTAGAACACGGCAATGTTTTTAACGTCAACGCATGCGAAAATCTAGGGCTATATTGAATGAAAACAGCCGGAACACTTCATATATCGAACATGCATCTATGTTTGTACAGATGTGTATGTGTGCATATATGTGCATGCATGCGTGTTTCATGCAGTGAATATTTTTTGTCCCTATGTATTGTACATGTGTATCTAAATTTGTACAGATGCGTATATGTATATGTATGTATGCGCATGTGTTTATATAGATTTAAACTGGTTATTTTTCATTTTCAATATGTTTTTTTTTCTTCTTTTGTATAATTAAGCTACATTTCGGTATCACCTTTAGTTCCGTATTTATTACTGTAACGTTGCTGTTTTCTATGTAAAAACAATGCTGCTCAACGTTTTGTTTGCTATTCACAAATTTCACAGTTAGCTATTCTGATGACATTTTACTTCAACAATGTTTAGCTACTGACATGTTTCTGTTGATTTAGTATGTGCACCAAGGACGGGCGCCACGTGTGCCTCGATGTCAAGCCCTGCCTTGTGTTTTTGGTTTCCGGGCCTCTGTCAAGCTGCAGACCGCAGCTTTTAGCCCCGGAACCCATTCCAAATATATTTGGAAATAAATGAAGAATTTGAATTTGAATCTGTCAGCGCGAAACGCCCCAAGTTGGTTTTCCCTCACAAATTATGGGTTTTCCTCGCGGAAGGGGACTTTGCTGCATCCATTTGAGAGCGCGAGCGGTGGGATTAGGATGGCGCCGCGTGGAGCGAGTAAAAACTACCGCTTGCAATCACGTGCTTTCCCCCACGATTCCTCATCGCTTCATCCGCCAACGCGTCCCGCGCGTTCGCTTTCTCCGCTCGTTTCGTGGACGCCATGGATGCCGCAAAACTAAAGAACCTGCTGTTCTCCGCAAATCTGACGATAGTCAGCACAGTTGGTTGCGGGTAAAAGAAGCATTACGCCGCCTATGCGTAGAGCATTTCACGTTGAGCACGTTGAGCATGATAGTGAAGGACAAGGCTGGCATTAGGAGCGAGGCAGAGGAGACGCTTACGGCGCCCGTCGAGTACGCAAAGCCACATATGAAGGTTTTGAGACGGAATTTACATCGATACTATATTTTCAGACGTAAAAACCTGCCCCTACTTATAAAGCCGCGTCCCTAACTGCAAAGCACAGAAACATGCAAGACTGAAAAAAATAGAACGCGTATATTGCTATGAAGGCGTCCTTCTTACATTAGTGTGAGCTGTGCCGTGAAGCTAACTAGCGCAATGAAATTCGCACCGAAAACACAATCTTTGCATTAAACGTTGTATAACGAATTATTGGATACATCAAACTAATTCACGTTTTTTTGGTAAGTTCAGTATCTGCGGGTCAGACTGAAGTAGTTGTGATTGCTCAGAATTTAATACATGCATCACCATACCTCGTACTGGAACGTGGCTGGAAGAGGCCAAGGAAAATGCTGCGTTTGGAAAAGACGGAGCACTGTTCCAGTCACAAACGATACGCAGCTCACGTCCTTGCAGACAGGCGTTACGACGAGTCTTTCACGAGGCTATCACACTCGGTATTTGCACTCGAGCAATAGCTTTGCAAAACTTCTAGGAGCAAATTGAGGTGTAATATATGGGAGAGAGGTTGCCGGGGTAGAGGATGCAGAAACACGACAGGATCGTGGACACGGGGAAGAAGCAACGCCACTGCTTACGTCACTAAACTTTTATGAGTGAGACATGCCGAAGAAGACAAAATTTTTCTGCTGAAACGTTGTTTCCAGCGTCGTTCCATTTTTGGACACCTGCGAATCGCTTTCAAGTCTGGCGTATTCTTCGGAAACTTGCGTGTTTTTCCGATTGCCTGCCACATCGGGACGATTCAATCGCAGTGGGTGGGAGGTTCTCAAACCACCTCGCTTCACCGGATCACGCGCACCGTCCCCTGTTGAGTCGACAATTTCGCTAGCTGTTACCAAATCTTCCTTCCTGCCGCGAAGCATTCTCCTCTTGCAGCCGCTAAACTCTATAAGAGAGGATTGAGATATCGCTGCCTGGAAAATAACTTGAAGACGCAGCAGGGGGGGGGGGATGAGGGGCGGCGAGGTGGGAAGAGGGGTGGTGGGGGCGGAATATTGGCGTTACGGATGCAGCGAACTCAATTTGAGCCTGTCACAAACAGGAAGTGAACAATACGCGAATGTCACAACTGTCATTTCAGTACAAACGAGAGTGACGGCGAAAGCAATTGCTTCCTTCAACAACTTTCTCAACTTTCTTTTCTTGCTCACGCCATTGCAATACGGCTGTGTGGGTCCTTTTTTGGCAGTGTGTGTGTGTCGTGCTTCTGATAGGAAAAAAGAAATTGGTCTGCGGTCAGCTTTTTTACGCTTTCTACGTTTCATTCTGTTTCTTGCACGAACACGATACACGTTGCGAGGCAGTTTTCTACCGGAAACGGCCAACCTTCGGCCCACGTAGCCGCTCTCACTTCGAAGCAATCGTTCTGGGCACCCATTGCAAGTGTCCGATCACGTTTTTGTTTTATTACAATAGGTTTCTTGTTCGTTAGAACACCAAATACTTACAGGGTCCCTTTACCTTCGCCTAAGACGACTAGAAGGCGAAAGCTATGTTCTTCTTCTTCTTCTTCTCAGTCCATGTACTTGTCCTCTCACGCACTCCTCCGAAAGCTTTCGGCACCTAACGTGCTTTTGCACTGCCTCCGGGATTCGAGGCATTGCAAGTTTCCTGCACTTCACCTGGTTTCGCACTGCCTCCGCGATCGGTCTCCCTTCGAGCAAGCGACAATGTCACGTGATGACGTCAAATGTGATGACGTCACATTATTTGGCGTCATAGTCCATTTAAAGCATTTCAGGACACCTCGCTGCAGAGCGCCGCAGCAGTACCGATTCTAAGGCTGTGGATCCTTCTTAATAACAGTCATCATTGTTACCGAAGCAAGCACGTGGTGATAGAAAACTGCGATGACAAACCAGTAGTGCTTCAGACAAGCGCACGTGTCGGTTCAAGTTTTAACAACGAAGCTGGCGTAGCTCGCCGTACTTTTGGGCGACGTTGCAAAGAACTCAACAGGTGGGTATGGGCCACAGAAATTGGACAAGTCTCACCACCCAGTACAGCAGGTGCGAGCCTTAAACGGAAACTCTGGTCGGCGAAGTGGAGCGCGTGAAGCGCGCGAAAGAGATAGAGAGAGAAAGAAAGGGAAAATAGAGATACAAAAAGAGAGAGGGAAAGGAAGAGAGAAAGAAACAGACAGAAATAAAGAGAAAGAGAGAAATAAGGGGAATAAAGACATAAAAAGATATAAAGACAGAGAAAGAGAGAGAAAGACATAGAAGAAACAGACACAAAAACAAAGAAAGATGGATAACGAAGCAGGGACAGAGAGAAAGAAATTGAAAGAAAGAGAAACGAACAGACACAAAAAAAGAGATACAAGAAACTGAGAGAAAAATAAAGAAAGAGCAGACATGCAGAAAAAAATAAAGAGAAACAAGGAAGGATAACCAGCTGCACTCACCCTTGGCACCACCACTGGCACCACCATTGCAAAGCTGTCATAATTTTTTTCTGTGTTCCGTCTAACGTTATTTCCGTGCTTCCTGCACTCCGTCTGTTCGCATCCTTCGGCATTCCTATAGGTATTGGCCATCAAAATCACTCTCACGGGTCGACTCACTCAGACTCACTGAGACTCAGAACGAGCCGTGAGCCTGAGCCTGAGTGAGTCCGCATGAGTAATGTATTGGTGGGCTTGAGTTCGAGTGAGTCCGGTTCAGAAAAACTTCAGTGAGTCTGAGTCCGAGTGAGCCCCAAAAATCAGATATATTTCCCGAGTGAGTCTGAGTGAAATCAACTTCTTTGCCTACCAATGCTTATAGGACCACTGTACCAGCAACTGTGCCATCTTGATCTTCCCAAAAAAGAGCGCTTCTCTCGAAATCGTAGGTGAATCAATTATTTCGCACTCATAAATTTCGACCAGAAGAATGAAAAAAAAAAGCCTCTCGCGATGAGTTCGAGATTTTTCATATTTCACAACACATGCGTCGTCTATAAATAGCGCTTCGTCCAGGCTTAAACATAGTCTACGCGGTCGAAATTTTTACCCGCGGGTTAACATTCAAGGAGCGTACGCGTATGCGTCAGACGAACACGATGAATCACTTAACGTATCAAAGGTTGTCTGGGCACCCGTCAGGCTTTCTTAGCTACTTGATATGATTTTTTTAGCATTGCGTAAGCTTTGGCGTTCCTTGCACGTCCTGCTTGGAAGTGACAAAGAAGACGGAATGATTGATGGCGGACCAAATATGCTTGCGATAGACGCCCGGGAGAGAAAGTGGGGACCAGTTTTCAAAAACTATTGTTTTGATGCTATTATAAGTAAAGCACGTTGCCCAAGTGTTCTTGCACAACGCCCCCTATCGGAAGGTTCTACGCATTCGTTCCTTCTATTTTTGATGGGGAAGTGGGATCGTCCGGCTTGAGCAAGACAGATTTTCGCAAAGTTTAACTTAGCTCTCCGGCGCCAGCTGTACCCCAGCAAAATCTTTTCAAGTCCGGTGCACTTCAGGGGCCGGCGCTGTGGTATGCTGTCGTCGTCGCCGCTTGGCGTAACGCAGACAAAACCACGCGTAACATGGCAATCTATATCATAGTCATGTGTAGCAAGCGGGTAGGAAAGGAAAGTGAGGCTGAGAAGAAGTGATGTAAGGGTGACGAGGAGGGAAGGGAGGAGGGGAGAAGGAGGAGGAAGTTAATACTTGTATGCTGTCATCGTATGGTGTCATCTTATGTCGCCGCTTGGCGCCTCGCAAGCAAAGCAATGTATGGCATAGCCATGTATAGCAAGGGGGCAGGAGAGGGAAATGAGCGTGAGGAGTGTTATGAGGGTGAGTAGGATGGAAAGGAGGAAGGGAAAGGGTAAATTGTAGCATGGTCATGTGTGGTATTACGCAGGAGGCATAATGTATCCTAGCCTTTTGTAGCAAGGGGTGGAAGATAGAAGTGAGGATGAGAAGAAGTGATTTACATGTGAGGAGGATGAAAAGGAGCAAGGGAGAGGGTAAAGCATAGCATAGCCATATATAACGTTAGGGAAGCATAGCCATGCATAGCAAGGGGGCGGGAGAGGGAAGTGAGGGTGAGGAGGATGGAAAGGGGGATGTGCGATAGTAAAGCATACCATAGTCATGTATGGCATCACGCAGACAGAGCCATTATAGCATAGCCGTGTATAGCAAGGGGTGGGAAAGGGAAGTAAACGTGAGATGGAGTGATATTTGGATGAGAAGGATGGAAAGGAGAGGGTAAAGTATAGCATAGTCATGCACGGCATTAGGCAGCTAGGCGGTGTCATGCCTAGCCCTGCATGAATCGCAAGGGGGCGGCAAAGACAAGTGAGGGTGAGTAGGATGGAAAGGAGGAGTGGAGAAGGTAAAGCGTAGGATAGCCATGTATGGCGTTAGGCAGGCAAAATCATGTAAAGCATAACCAGTTACTGTGAGGGGCCGGGAAAGGGAGGTGAGTGTGGAGGATGGAAAGGGGGAAGTGCGAGAGTAAAACATACCATTGTTATGCATGCCATCACGCAGGCAGAACCATGTATAGCATAGCTATGCATAGCAAGGGGGAGGGAAAGGAAAGTGATGGTGAGTAGAAAGAAAGGCGTAGGGGACAGGTTAAAGCATAGCATCGTCATGTATGGCGTTAAGCAGGCAGAACTATAACATAGCATTACCATGTATGGCGTCACGTAGTCAAGACCATGTATATATAGCCATGGCATAGTCATGGTATAGCACAGTATTGTATAGTAGGAATGTGGGAAAGCGAAGTGAGGGTAAGGAGGGGAGAGGGTGGGGCATAGTATATGCGTGTACAGTATAGTAATACGACCGAAAAACGAAGTGAGGGTGACGAGGAGGTCGAGAGTAGAGGGGAGAGGAGGAGGGGAGAGGGCACCACTCCATAAGAAGTGAATGTTTCCTTTCCAGCCATGCAGGCCTAGCAGGCTATGGTTGGAACGCCAGGGCGTGCTTGCCCGTGAACGCGAGCGTCGCTTAAGGAACGCAGACCCTTTAGCAACGCTCAACGGCTGCGTTCGCCCTGTCTACTTCTACTCTGGTGTCTCGCCACAAGCGCAGTTCAAGGTTACCCCAACTAGGTCTTTCGTACTAGCCCCTCAACACAAGCTCATTGAGTTCATCGCTGAAGAACAGGCAAATCACTGCCCCACACTTCCTACAGCTTTCACGTTGAGTGAAACTGCGTAAATATTTTTCATCAGCAAGAGTAGCACGGTATCGATCCCGTGACCTCGATCTCGTTAGAGCAATACCGTAGCAAGTGAATTGACGCTACGGGAGCTTACTAACAAATGGACGCTGTTCCTACTGGAGAGTTATGTATGTATGTATGTATGTATGTATGTATGTATGTATGTATGTATGTATGTATGTATGTATGTATGTATGTATGTATGTATGTATGTATGTATGTATGTATGTATGTATGTATGTATGTATGTATGTATGTATGTATCTGAGTGTGGGGGGTTAAGGTTGTTGGCTAGTACAATAGCACTTCGCCGCTATGACACATGAATATGCGATGCTCACACACAATGCCACGTCTTTCATGCGAGCTTTCACGCAATTTTCCTTTACTGCAATCAGCGTTCAACTGGTTCTCAAACGTTCTGGTGACCGCGCACCGTCGCTCGACGCGAATCACTGTGCCATGCTTGCGTACCTGCAGCAGGCTTCTTTTTAAAACGCCATAACCGCTTTAGCTCCGAACTGCGCTATTTTCCGTGAAAGCCTGATTTTCCGTGAAAGCCTGATTTTGAGTGCAGCAAGCAATCTGTAATTCCGACGCATTAAAAGAGCAGATTTATTAAGCGACATTGAGGCACTTTCGCAACTGAAGCTGCTTATACGACAATTACTCGAGCAGTTGACAAAGCACGTACTTAAATTCACTCGTTATGTCGGAAACCATATGCTCCAGGTACGGTTAACCTCTCTGCCTTTCCCTCACTCGTCTCTCTCCCTCTCTCCCTTCTCACTACAGTAAAGAGAACAGATGAGCTGCTTCGAGCAAATTTAGATAAGCACGATCTGCGAAAAGCAAGAAGTGACGTGCGCGAATAGTTCCTCCAAAAAAAAAAGCAAGTTGCGATGAGCAACCAGTAGGCCTATATAAGAAATAAGGTCTCCGTACGAATAAGCTGCATTTATTTAGCTACAAATTGTAACTTCCTTTCAAAGCGTGTCTTAGACGCAGTATCTAACGAAAGCTGTTTAAGGAAAAATCACATAAGCGGCTTTTGGTTTCTAGCCGACAGAATTTCGCAAACTGAAAGACTCAATTTTTGTCTTCGTTCGTATGGCGCATACATTAAAGCCAAGTAGGAGGGGATCGCCATTAAATTTTCCTTATACTGTCTCCTGTCAGCTGGTGCATCTCATGTCTGGCACTAAATTATTCTGCTTTTCTTGCAGCCACAAAATACAGAGAAGTTTCCTTGAGAAACTTAGGCATGGTATGCAGACAGCATTTCGAAAAGGATCCTCCATTAAGTTTCCGGCCGTCTGCAGCTCAAGGAAGATAGCAGACGACAGCTAGCTCAATATAAAATCCCGGCAACAGCGAACGTGTGCATACTATGAAAAAAAGAAAAAAATTCGGGTATAATAGCAAGTAGCAAATGCTATACACAAATGAATAAAATAGAAGACGAGATTAGCATATCGATATATTCAAATCTCAGGGAAGTCTGGCTTGTTACGTAATGGTTTTAAAACGCTCCCAGTAAAAAAATTGACAAAAAATGCCCTTTTAAGTCGTCTCATTTTAAGATGACTGCGTGTTTAACCAAGAAGAATGCCCTACTTTGGACGACTTTTTTGTCGGCCACGCTTCTTGATTCCGAGGACTGCTCTTTGAGCGAAAAGAAAAATTTTTAGAAGCGTGCACGGTGAATTAAGCACAGAGACGAAGTTTAGAATGGATAGCCGCCCTGAAAGACTTGAGTCTTCGAGTGGTTTCCTATTAGCGCTTTCGTTGTAAGTATTACTGGCATTGCGTGATTGTGCAGTCTTACTGCTTCGGTCGTGCAAGTGAGCCTTAGGAAGGGAGCGCTTGACGACAATGCGTTCACATACAACTTCCATTGTTCTTACTTTTCCTGAGAATAAGATTAGAATGCAGTGATTTACGTGGAAGAGGCCAGTCGGTTCAAGGAATTACTGTGGAATGAGGTAAACAAGAAACACAGTACAGCTTAATTTCGACGCGTCAGTTCGCAGATGCACTGGCCTCTGTGTTGTGCGCTTATACGGTTAAATTTAAACAAGGAAACTTTTACGCACGTTTGCATAAAAAGGAGGGAAGCTGTCGCATAGGACGAACATCCGGGCACTGAAGTCGAGAGTTGGACGTAAGCCCGTCTAGCCAGGAACAGACATGAAGACAATTATCTTCATGTCTGTTCCGGGAGCCGAAACGTCTTGCTTTCTTGCTTTTATCGTGGTCAGCGTCTTGTTTTAATTGTCTCCCATTTTTTAAATGCCCCAGTCTTTTTTTTTCGGAATTTTAGCTGAGAACGCACTTTCTTTGATGCTGACAAAATAAAAATTGATGGGGTTTTTCATCCCAAAACCACGATATAATAAAGGGGGACGCCGTAGTCGAGGGCTCCAAAAATTTCGATCGCCTGTACTTCTTAAGTGCACCTAAATCTAACTATGAGGGCCTCGTGATACAGACAGAACAAGTAACTGTTGAACTTCCTATACCATGATTTTCGCCCGATAAAATGCTTTCAATTAATAAACGATAATTGCGGTGCCTAACGCACTTGTGGTCGGCGGACTGTAGTCGCGAGAACACGGCAGTCGACAAAGCGTTTCCGTCGGCAACAGAGACACAACGGCATAGTCACAGCGTTGTGAGCAGTGCGCTGTCTCGAAAGAAAAGAAAGAAAGAAAGAAAGAAAGAAAGAAAGAAAGAAGGAAAGAAAGAAAGAAAGAAAGAAAGAAAGAAAGAAGGAAGAAAGAAAGAAAGAAAGAAAGAAAGAAAGAAAGAAAGAAAGAAAGAAAGAAAGAAAGAAAGAAAGAAAGAAAGAAAGAAAGAAAGAAAGAAAGAAAGAAAGAAAGAAAGAAAGAACGCGGCTCGAAGCATCAACTTGAAAGCCGCATTGTAGAGTTGGAACTCACTGTGTGCTTTGTTCGGAGCCTCGGCCGTGCAAATCGGTTCGCTAGGAACCGCCGTCGTGGCACGGGTTCCGAATGCACAAAGAACTCCGCCGCTTCTATACCAAGCTCGGCACCCCGAATCCATTTTGCATTCGGTCTGGAAGCGCCTGCCAAAGCAAACAAAGCTTACGTAAAGGGAGAAACAATAGAAAATATTAGAAAAACAAAACTTGTACTGTTGCCGAGGTTTCCTGAAGGACGAACGTGAAACGCCTGAGAGAAAGGTGCGTTTCTTTAAATAATCTTTAATATATTGCGGGTCATTCTGTTCAAGCTGTTCAAGTTGTCCGGGACAAGCGAGCTTTGTACGCAGAGGACGCCCCCCCCCCCAAAAAAAAAAAAAAACCCTTTCTTAACTCTAAGCGAAGCTTTCATAACTCACACATTTGGACGCCGTATGCGAAAAACCCGGCGCCGGCGAGGGCAATGAAATGCGGCCCTCAAAGGAGCGCCGGCGACATGCGTATTTGTGGACGCCGTTTTGCAATAATCGCTGGCTTGTCGGCGATCAACCATTTCTGATATGGCAATGCGATCTTTTATCGAAGTCGAGTTGTCGTTTCGTGTTAGCTGTGTTTCTTTGTTGCCTAGATACGAACGCATGACCGACGTCGTTGTCTGTAGCAGCTGAAGTGTGGCGCTGCTAAGCACGTGGATGAAGGTCCAGTTCCCGGTATGGAGGAAGGAAACAGGAGGGAGCATTGCGCAATGAGACAGACAGACAGATAGATAGATAGATAGATAGATAGATAGCTAGATAGATAGATAGATAGATAGATGATAGATAGATAGATAGAAGATAGATAGATAGAATAGATAGATAGATAGATAGATAGATAGATAGATAGATAGATAGATAGATAGATAGATAGATAGATAGATAGATAGAAGTAGCACTTCAGGCACGCACGCGCCAAACTTCGCTTGCCCCCATTTTCCCCACAGGGCAAGGGCTTCAGAAAATTTTCGCTTCCATTTCAAAGACCGCGGTTCTATGGACGCACGCAGAAGACTGCGCAACAGAGCCGAGCGTACGAGTAATGCATCGTTTGAAGCATTTTTCACTTCGAAATGAACTGCAAAAAATAGAAGCGCTAGAATGAGTTTCTAGCAAGCCGGTGTAAAAAAAAGGAAAACCTCGAACCCAAAAGTGCATAGGAAGAGACGTTCTGCGATAAATACTCCATATCACCGGTGTTTTCCTTTTCTTTAGCAGGGCGTCGTAATTTGAAGAACACCTCTTGTGGTTAGTGGAGCAAGCTTCGCGCTGTCGTGTTACAGTGCGCCGGGAATGCTTTTTTAAAACTTCTCTTAGGGGCGAAGCTCCTTAAAGCGGCACCCATTCGACCCTCGTAGTCGTAGTGCGTAACCGGTTGTAACGCTAGTACCACATCTTGACCTCCAAGGTGGTGCCGGGGGGAGATTTTTCCTGTGCGTTGTTGAACAATAAAAAATTCGCAGCGTGCGCGCTAACTAAAAGCCGAATTCTTCTGTCTCTCATTCCCCATTAGCAGCCATTGGCATGTTCCAGTAGGAAACGTTAGTAGAAGTAGAAGTGTAAGTGTTAGCTAAAAGCAGACTTCTTCTGTCTCTCATTCCCATTAGCAGCCATTGTTTACCTCCAAGGTAGTGCCTGGTGAGATTTCTCCTGTGCGTGATTAACAATAAAATTTGTGGTTCAAAACGCCATTGATTGATGAAATGAACCAACGAAAGACGCCAGATGTTTTCTAAAAGCAAAACGAAAGAACGCCAGATGTTTTAAAGCAAAACGAAAGACGCCAGCGCTTAACGAAAGACGCCAGATGTTTCTAAAGTAATGGTTTTCTAAACAATGAAAATCACAGCGTAACATGTAAAATTAAAGTGAGCTGCAGTCGTCATAACCTCTCATCGAACCTTTAGTATAAACGCGCCCCGATCTCACGTCGGTGATGATGTACTGGGCAGATCAAGGAAGATTCACGGTTTACCGAGAACCTCCGCAGCTTCGGCCACTCACTCATCATTCACTCCGTGGATATGCTGTGATTTTTTAAGGCCGGCACCCGTTCGTCACTCGTAGTAGCGCGCAACCAGTCGTAACGCTAGTACCAGATCATGACCTCAAGGTGGTGCCGGTGGGAGATTTTTCCAGTGCGTTGTTGAACAATAAAACATTCGCAGCGTGCGCTTTAACTAAAAGCCGAATTCTTCTGTCTCTCATTCCCCATTAGCAGCCATTGGCATGTTCCAGTAGGAAACGTTAGTAGAAGTGTAAGTGTTAGCTAAAAGCCGACTTCTTCGTCTCTCATTCCCATTAGCAGCCATTGTTTACCTCCAAGGTAGTGCCTGGTGAGATTTCTCCTGTGCGTGATTAAACAATAAAAAGTTTGTTCAAAACGCCGTTGATTGATGAAATAAACCAACGAAGACGCCAGATGTTTTGTAAAGCAAAGCGAAAGAACGCCAGATGTTTTCTAAAGCAAAACGAAAAGACGCCAGCTGCTTAACGAAAGACGCCAGATGTTTTCTAAAGCAATGGTTTTCTAAACAATGAAAATTCACAGCGTACATGTAAAATTAAAGTGAGCTGCAAGTCGTCATAACACATCGAACCTTTAGTATAAACGCGCCCGATCTCACGTCGGTGATGATGTACTGGGCAGAATTCACGGAAGATTCACGGTTTACCGATGAACCTCCGCAGCTTCGCCCACTCATCATTCACTCCGTGGATATGCTGTGATTTTTTTTTTGCTCTGCCCAGTTGTTGCTTCACCGGAGCACCGATTCAAAGGGCTTAGGGCCTCAGCCAGGTGCGCCCTAGCGCTTTTAGTACTGACCTTTCTCGTTTTCCGTAGAAAAACTAAAAAAATTGTGAATAAAAATAAAATCTCGGCTATCATTATTGCGTTACTTCCTGAAGAAGCATTCTATGATAAGAAACGCAAATATTCGCACGTGTGAGTTCTTTTTTTTTTCCGAGTGACGTGATAGTTTTCAAACAAGAAAGGGTCATTTAGAAAAGAGAACGTTGAAGAAATTTAAGAAGATCATGCACCGCGGCCGAGCGTTCCTAACTTAAACAGCGCTTCAAGACTGTTCCTTTTCTTGTTCTTTTAATTTTCACATATTATGTTTTTATACACTGTGCCTTCTTATCTTGAGTGTTTTCTCGAAAATTGCTTAAGCATGTACAATGTCTGAACGTGACAACAATGTAACCCCAAATCTGGTCTTGGCGTATGCGGACAGTTCGAATACAATAAAATATAAAATAAATACATGGTCTTCTAAATTGGACTGAAGCAAAGAGACGACGAATTGTAAAGAAATCACAGTGGTACATGGCCCAATTATCATTTAACGGAACGAAAAACATGGTGAAGAAAGGAAATGGGAGTAGGCGAAGGTGGTCACTGGGGCGACACGAGCCCACGACTTTGGACTTGGCGTGTGATACCTTCCGCCTCAAACTACCGCGGCACCGTTTCTGAACAACTTTCTTAATTATTAGCAGGCTCTTAATTATTCGGGTCTGCAATATATGTTCCTCGAAACGCTCATCAGCATTTCAGATGGGTGAACAAGATTATTACCGAATGCTTGAGGCACGAATATTTAACCTAGTTTAGCTATAAGGAAAACACAAGAAAGCCTTGACGTTACAACAGTAAGCTAACTATCAAATAGTCTGACTTAACAAAACTT
The DNA here is from genome assembly GCF_013339695.2 of Rhipicephalus sanguineus. Taxonomy (NCBI): domain Eukaryota; kingdom Metazoa; phylum Arthropoda; class Arachnida; order Ixodida; family Ixodidae; genus Rhipicephalus; species Rhipicephalus sanguineus. The sequence continues at coordinate 48,853 of NW_023615770.1, forward strand.
TTTTTTCTTAGAGTATGGCTGACGAGTGCTTCAGGGCATTTTAAAGACGATAGTCTTTCTTGGGGAACTTAAACGCAGAAATTTTGGTCTGTCTTTCTGTCTGTCCTTCTGCCTGTCTTTCTGTTTGTCGGCACGTCCCTCGATTCAGCCACTCGGCCAAAGTTGAAACACTTGCACAAGGGCCAGCCATCGTGAACGGCTCACTAGGTTCATACTTGTGTACATGGTTGATCAAAAAGCAAACATTACGCATATCTGAGGCGCAACATTACTAGGTAAGTATTAGGTGGTGTGTTCCTTTAATAGAAAATACATAGATACGTAATTTTAGAGACCCTAGTTTCTTAAGCTGCGCTGAAAATGCGACTGCGCCGAAACTTGGCTTCATCCGTGCCCTCTGCGCGAGCTCATTGTTGTGTTTCGGTTTCAGTTCAGTGTTGCACTGTACGAGTGCCATGGGGCGCCGCTCTGGCATTCCTGCTTTACCCAGGCAACGTGAATATAAAAGAGTGTGTGGAGAGTACTCGATGAGTGCGGACGTTTCTTCTGCTTCGGCGCTTCGCGCCAAACCGCGTGTTCGGGCTGGCTGGCGTCCCCGCCGGTCGCGTTGGTCACCGCCGGTCTTGCCTGCTGCTGCGCCGGGACTACCAGCCCGCAACACAGCATTCACGTTTCCCAACGTATTGCCAGATGGCGTTCATATCTCACGCAGCGCCTCTTCTATCGTCTTTAGACGACATTTGCAGCGAAGCACGCAGATACGCGGCCACTTTTTTCTTGTGTCAACGAATAGGCCACCCATGTTACAGCTACCCCGCATGGTGATGGTTTCGCCGCAAGAAGACCCGGCTTGCAGGAATGCACCCTTTAAAGGGTGCGGCACCAGTGAATAAGATATTGGTTTTTCCGTGTTGTGCTTGGCACTTGCAATGCATTGCAAAGGGGAAAGAAAAGGAGCCTTTCCCCTATCGGGAAAATGAGGGCAAGGGAAGCTTGGCATGTGCGTGAGTGACGTAATACTTTTCTGTCTTTCTATCTTTCTGATTGCACAATGCTGCCTCCTTTTTCCTTCCTCCATGCTTGGAATTGAACCTTCACCTGCGTGCTTAGCAGCGCAACAGTTCTGTTGCTAGAGGCAACAACGACAGTCATGCGTGAATCAAAGAAATGCAACACTGATAGGCAACAATGAAATACGGCAACGTGAACCTCGATAAGAGTGACCTCGATAAGAGATGGGAATGCCATATCAGAAACGGCAGAATCAGGTCACGATCGCGAGAGCATAAAATATTGGAAAACGGCGCATGCAAATACACACGTGACAGACGTACCTTCCAGGGCCTCATTTGTGTACGTCCGTACTTCTGTACACTCGCCGGCGCCGGATTTCTCGCGAGCTGTGCAGCCTCCATTACCGCTTAATAAGGGAAAAGAAAGTAGACACTCGCGTTCTGCAGTGCATAACGCTAAGGTATGCATTTGCTCGCTAAGAGACGAGTTGGAGACTGCGATTGCACGAATCTGCACTACAGACACGCTGCGTCGCTAAAAGACCGGTCGCATCGCTGGACATGAATATTCTGCTAGTGCTAAGGCAAACTTTCGCGGGGTAGATAACATGACGAAATACCGAGTCTGCCGCGTCGGCAAGGAAGCTTCCCCGGCAACAGCTCTACAGAATGTTTTTTTTTCCGGTTCCCTTTCTCTCTGCACCAATGAGACCACTCGGTTTTCCCAACTTTTTGAGCACACTCTCATTCTCTGCACTCTCTCGGAGGGTTTTAGTTTCCCAGTCAGACTGAGAAAATAACCCTCGCCAGCACCTCCGTCGTTGCACCGCAGAAGCGCGCAGAGGCCAAGGACAAACAACTGCGCCCCCCCCCCTCTCCCCGGACCTCCTCTCTCCTTTCACATTCAGAGCGCACCTATACCCACTTCAGAAGGTGCTGAGAAGGAGTCACGTGACTGGCGAGAAACTTCGCGAGAGCAACAGCCAGGGCCGCCAGGGCTAGTTTTGCAGAGCGTATTCCTGGCAAAGGATGAGGAAGAGGAAAGAGAGAAGAGAGGGAAGGAGAAGGGGTAATAAGGAAAGAGAAGAACCAGCGCGTTTCAGTTTCCTCCGATCTCCGCTGTGAGGCGCTAGTCGTTTACCAACGTCGCACTTGCTCTCTCGCTTGAGAGCTCCGGGCCGCCTGCTGACTATTGCGACCTTCTCGCCTTCCTTCCTTTCGGATAACTGCTTCCTCCACCCCGGGGGACTTCGTTTCCCCCTTCACTCACTCCGCTTATCTCTCCATCTACTTCCGTCCGGGCGTCGCCTGCTACCCTCCCCCCAACGGTCCCAGACGATTCCCTTTCTCCAGGGGGTTCCCAGCGACTCCCGGGAACGCATGGCGGCGCATAGAAAAGCGCCGGCTCCTGAGTGAGTGACGGGATATCGTTGTGAGATGCACGGCGGTCGCAGCGTGCGCCTCCTTCCTTCGCGCGCAGCTCTGTTGAGCGTCGTTCGCGTGTGGCTCACGGCCTGAGCACGCTATGTCGTTGACGTCGTATGCATCGAGGCTGCTAGCAGATGGATAGAAGAACGGTCGTCTGCAACTTCGCACACTTTGTCGTCTACTAGAGCTGCGGAGGGCTGTACTATTTTTCTTTGCAAACGTGCGCGTGTGCAGCGTGAACTTGGTTGAAAACTTGAACTGGTTAGCGCCGGTTTACATCTACGACAGCTGGACTTCGGGAGCATCTCCAGGAGTCACTACATCCAAGTGTCACTGCAATTGGTGAGTGTCGATTTGATGTACGTCTCCATGAGATCTTTTTTTTTTGTGTGCTTGGACAAAATGCCAGTAGTGCAAGAAGTGACGTCAGCGGGCCAGAAAATGACACATTTTGCAGAAAACCTGTTGCTGCTAGTTTTATTCTTGAAATTACACAAACTAAGCTTCCCTGCTCAACGTCGAAGAGGCTGCACCTTAACGATTGGAGAAATGAATTGTGATATGAGAACGCATCTTCGCACGCGTCTGTTTTTTTACTGTATATGTTTGCACGACATGTCAGCTGTTCAAGAAAAAAACAAGTCATGTCAGCTAGTAGGAAAGCGATACCTTCTTCAGAAAAGCGGTGGCTGTAAGTTTTATTTCTTGAATTGCATAAAGGAGGTTTTTTGCTAATAGTCGAAGAGACTTTCACCATTTTTCATTAAATGATGCATTTTCAAAACAGTCTTCGTGGTACTGTCACCTTATATTTGGCGATGACTCCGATACATTTGTTGCCGATGTGCAAATAAATAAACAGAGCGATTTGCACAATGCACAACATCTCGTATGAAAAATTGCTTCATATCAATGATACAGCTTTGTTAAAATTTTCTGTTTCAGAGTTGCAAAAATGCGATAAAATAATTGCCAGGGGGAAAACTATTTCCTAGACTTCAAATCTAAATGTACTGGCCTGAAAAAAAATTCTCGTATTGCGCAGCTGAGTCCGCAGCTTTAATTCGCTTTGTCAAATGTTGCATTGATGATGAGACATTCTGCCACGCCTTGCAACGCTTGTAGTTGCGGCACGTTTATTGTCACATGGTTGTGAAAGTGGAGAAATATACGAAAGCCTTTATTGTGCAAATTTGTGCCCAGAAAAAGCAAGACCTAAAGTACAAGCAACACTCGCTGTACAGAACGGCGAGCACGGACGTCGGGCGTCGACTAATCTGCTCCTATGTGAAATGTGTCGGCTTAATGGATGCATTATCGATCCTTCCAGCGTTATCTCTGGTGATCGCGTTAGCTCTAGAACAAGCTCGGTTACTCGAGTCCTGCACGTATTCTCAGTAGAGCAGTATGAAACAATCGCGCAGGTTCCAGACACTGGGGCGCGGGCTGCGACGAGGGGGGGGGGGGGGGGTGAGCGGTTTTTGTAGGTCAAGCGCAGTCAAATTAAAGTATAAGAACTAAGCGCGCGCGGCAGCGTGTTTGTTATCTGCATGATGTCGGCATGGCTGAATTTCCACGAGATTCCATGCACGACGTTTCCATGTGAAATACATCGTAAATTTTCGATATCCCGGCTGAACAGCGCTGTCTTTGGAAGACCCGCTGAGCTATGTACAGATAGGTGGTTTGCCGGACGAGTTGGTATTGCCAACTGGGCAGTTGGTGTCGCGCCTTTGTTATTTAGCGCTGACTTCTTCAAGGAGCTAATCACTACAAGAGACGAGGCGCTTGTCCTGTTCACTAGTGCTTCTTCCTGCGCCGTTTTTGTTGTGTGTGTGTCCGAGTAGCACGCTGCAGAATTCAACTTTGAGCTGCCTAAGCATGTTCCGAGAGTTTGCATGTTGCAACATCTATTCTTGTAACATCTATATATCATCTATCCATGTTGCAAAATATGCTCACGTTGCAACATCTATCATAAAGAAGGACTTACAGGTTTTGTATATTATTGCTTTTTTTTCGTTTCTACATGGCTCGTGAAGCAGTATTCTGTTTTTATCAACTGGGTGTCACACGTCAAAACCCCGATATGATTATGGGCGATGCCGTAGTAGGCGGACTACGGACTAAATTCCTGCTCCCGGGGTATCTTTAACTTGCACCTTAGCCTTAGCAAATAGGTGCTTTTTTCTTGAATTTTCGTCACACAGTGAAATGTAGCCACCCTGGTCGAGATTCGAACCTCCGTCCTCGAGCGTAGGAGAGAGAAGCAGTATGGCCGCTAAACCGCTGCGACTAGTCTGTAGAACAGTTTAGCAGTAATTGCTGTGGTTTTACTTCCCAAAAACCACAATATGATTATTAAAGACGCCATATTTTAGTGCTCCGAAAATTTTGACAATCTGCTCTTCTTTAACGTGCACTGCCATCGCATAGTACGCGGTTGTCTAGCGTTTAGCCTTCATCGAAATGTGACTGCCGCGGCCAAGATCGAACCCCGTCAGTAAACGAGAACCGTAACCACTACAACACCGCGACGGTTGTATAACAGCACAGCTACCAAAAACACACATAGCTAACAAATAGAACGTTATGTTGATGATGATGTCGGATTTCACGGGTGATTCTCGTTACGAAAACTCTGCGAGAATGATTGCGTCTCTTATGTCCGAGGCGGCTGTGTCGACATGAGAAACATAGGACTACGTGTACGAGGCGAAGGACAGTTTTTTAGCGCTGCCGTTTTACATTCGAGCTTTGCAGCGTTGAACGTAAAGAAAGGTGGGAGCTACTGCGAACTACGTCGTAAAAAGCGAGCTGCAAAGCCGGCAGTTTGAGGTGAGTAGGGCACTTACCCTGGCCGGTGCCTGAACACGTACACAGGTTACAAAAGCTAGCTGGACCGTAAGTTTCGTAAAAGTCCCCTTTTTGTGCGTTTGTTGTAAAACAAGAGGTGGTGAAAAGGGATGGGGTGGTGTTTATCTACTGATTGCAGGGCTACGCTTAAACACACTGCACACGATCAAAACACACGCGGGAATCGTTCCTCTGTGCCTTGTACTTTAACCATCGGTGTTTTTCTCGTGTTTATTTTGTTAGCGTTTCCGTAGCGCTCTGTAACCACTAAATATGCACAATATACAAACACACAAGACGCGATGAAAACACACACAGGAATCACTTCTGTGCTTTGCCTTGTAAGCATTGTGTGTGTGTTTTTCTTTTTGTCCTGTGATTCTTTAATTAGCGTTTTAGTAGCGCTCCGCAATAACTAGCTATGAACAAAACACGCATACACAAACGCACAAGACACACAGAAAGCACACGCGGGAATCATTCCTGTGCCTTGTCTTGTAAGCGTTATGGGTGTGTTTTGTTTTCTTGTGTTTCTTTCGTTAGCGTTGAAGTAGTGCTCTTTAATCACGATCTATGCCACAAACGGCTATCCCCCAACGTGAGCTCCTCTTGAAGAGAAATGCTTAAAGAAAATCTGGTCCGCCTCGGTGGTACAGGGGTCACGGTGCTAGGCTGCTGACCCGAACGTCGTCGCCGGTTCGATGCCGGCCGCGGCGGTCGCATTTCGATGAAGGCGAAATGGTCAGTAAAAAAAATGGATAAAGGCGAAATGAACTTTGGGATGTCAGTGCATTTTAAACAACGCTAGATGGTCGAAATTTTCAAAGCCCTCCACTACGGCGTGCCTCATAATCATATCGTTGTTCTAGCACGTAAAACCACAGATGTTATCATTAAAGAAAACTAGTAGAAAAATGCAAATTTGTCGCGAGTTTCGCGTCGAAAGAAACTTGCAGAGCGCATTTTAGAAAGACGTCGCATTAAGGCGACTACGAAAGGCGTGTCAGGAAATGACTTTAAGGCTTGATAGAAACAAAACACAGAAAAACAACGCAACCTATTCCCACTGGAAAGCGAGCAATAAATACCTGGAATGTACAGTTTAGCTGAGGAACTTGTAGCTACGCGCTAGGAAGATAAAACAAATGGGAAATGTCTGCTGGAGAGTGTTAATGTCGAAGCGAGTGTTTGAGCCGAAGCTGTAGCTGTTCTGGGTCGTGTGTCATGCGTCGCTTTGGTTTTAAGCACCGGAGATGCGACTCGTGACGCACAGCTCGAACTTTGGGACGCGAAAGCGAAAGGCGCCCTGTCAGCTTTAGCCTACGTGGCGCCTGAAAAAAAAATTAAGAAAGAAAGAAACACGATTTATTCACTTAACCATCTCGTTTTCGTTTCGCAGCACTTTGAACCTATGAACATTAAGCGAAGCTTTTATAACTAAAAAGTAGGAGGTCAGCTACGCACACGCCAAGGTTTGCTTGTCCCTTTTTCCCGATAAACAAGGGCTAAGGAATTTTTTTTTTTCTTTCCATGAGCGTTTGCGATGATCGGCTCCTTTTTAAAAGCACGATCGCAAAGAGACGTTATTGATTTTCTTGGTGAGAACGCTAAAACGACGTCGTTTTAAACGCTCGAGTGGACCTGCGCCGCCTTGTTATTGTTGTTTGCCGACATGAGCGACGCGCAGTGCCAGTTTTTCGGATTGCTTCTAGGATGTTTTGAAAGCGATATGGTCATACCTTTTACGATAGCTTCTGTTTATTTTTTGCTTCTCTTTCTTTTTAACTGTGAAAGTGATGTGTTGATTCATGATCGCCCAGTAGCTGTTTCCCGAAGCAAAAACGAAATCACAGAAAGCTTAGTACGGCTTCCGCATTTGTTGTGGACCTTTACAGCGAACGAGAGAAAAAAAAAAGACATCTCCAGCCGCACTCAAAGCAAACGCTTGCAGTATAGATTTGTAACAGATTTGTAACAGAAAGCCGGTGACGTCCGCATACAAGAAGCGGACTATCGAAGCATTTACGCTTGAGTTGTCACTGATGTTCAGTCATTCATGAACTGAAACGCGAAAACTTAGGTATTAGTAATGCATGTATTTGCTTTTCCATCGTCTACAGTTCGGGTCATGACGGTGTAATTTTGACTTGAACAGTTACATCAGAGCTAACGTTACCTTCGGTGGCCAGATTTGCTGAGACATGACGCGATTATGACGAGCAAGTGCTTATAGCAGTCATTTCACTAAAAACAACTGATGCAGCGTTTGAATCCGTGACTACACTCTAATCACGGTAACGTTTAGGACAGCATAAAAAGACATGTAACCCATAATTTATAAGTTACATGGCTGTTACAGCAATTTTATCTTTGTGTTTTCTTCATTTACCTCTCTCATAAAGGTTACATCGACAGTAGCGTGCCAAGTTAAAAGCTACAGCACCGCGATGAGCATTGTAACCTTTAGATTGTAACTTATATAAGCGCAATGACTCATCCGTCAGGGGACCTATACTATGGAGTGGAAGTTTATTGATCAATTTTTCACATCGCGATCTGTCTTGTTCAAGGCTGGCTTTATCAATTGAACAGCGGATGATGTACACACAGAACGGGTCTTGACAGCAGAAAAGCAAATCACAGAAGCAGCGATTTTACATTGCGGCATACCGAGGCAAGCGATGGTGGGGTATGAACTAAAACTGGAGTTCAATAAGGTGAGCCCGCTTCCAAAACCCGTAATTTATGAAGTGGCATAATGTGCACAGACATCGGCAGAAGCACAAAAACGAAAAACTATCATATGTTGGTCAAATGTTTGTGCTAAACAACTTATTAAGTAGCTCTTATATCTATTTTGCTTTTAAGCCGCAGAAGTAATTACTTTGCCTCCGGGAAGCTTCGCATATGGCGACAAGATAAAGTACTGTGAGCACACGACAACCGACCAACTTAAACTGACGATGCGATCGAAGAACCATCCCGTGGCGCGAGAAAAATATTTTTCCGAGACTCACAATACAATTTATTCGAATTTCGCTGTCGTGTTGTCTAGTTTGTTTCTTTTTTTTTTTCGCGTTATAATTAACGGATCGTAAAGTGCAGCAAACGTCACGGGACAACATAGCACAAACACGCTTAACCGTCATCAATTCGCCAACACGGGAGAAAAAGATGCCGCTGAGTTCACAAAACAGCGTGGGACGGCCGCTCCAGTAGAGAGGCCGCGTAGAGAGATGTATGAGCTCGCGGTGAGTAACAAATGTGGCGTCCTCGAGGCGCTGCTTCAACTTTATCGAACCAGGGACGGCGTCATCTCTCCTAGGCTTTGCACAGCTTGAGGTGTATGCCGGGAAGAGCATTCGAATGCGAGGCGGTTGGTGCGGTTGTTGAAGTCGCGTTTGTGCAGTGCTGCTCTTTGTTTCATCGATTTATCCAGGTTTTACACTCCGCGCTTTGTTGACGTGCGTGGTCTAATCGTGTTGTGTACGTGAGTGGCGTGTAACTAGTGATACAGCACGCAAGGACAGTCATTAACGTGCGCGATCCGCCGCAAATCAGCCCCGAGGCATTGCAACGGGCACGTTCAGTGGGCTGCGCGGCCGTTGCGACGAGCTGCATTGCTGATTCTTCGCTTGAGACTGGCAATTGTCGAGCGGGTTGCATCCGTTGTTACGTTGCCCGAAGACAGTAGTAAATGTGATTTGCAGGTAAGCAATATTCTCTCTTCAGTACGTTATTTGCTTGTGTATATGTACTTATGTCGCCTGTTTACCTGAATTCATGCTCATGCTTACGCTACTGTACGAGATGGGTCGTGTCATACTTTTATGTTTTAAATAAATCGTGTCATACTTTTATGTAATGCATTGTTATTGGCAGTATTTGCTCTGCGTTTGACATTACAAGATGAGTGTTTGGGCGTATATTATCAAACATCCGACTAAGATCATTCGTTATCATACACGTTTATGTGAGAAGAGATCAAGGACAGAAGTTTAACCCTTCTTGCTGTCGCCGTCTTGGTACCTTCAACACGCTCGATGAAGGCTGCAATCACGGTGTGAAATACTGTAGGCGGCATAAACAAAGTGCCCCAGATCAGCTTTGCCCAGACGAGCTCTGCGTGCGCAGTAACTCGCTCCTGTCAATGGCAGTCTGGGCTGTTTGTCATGTCCTTGTCACCGGTACATGATATTTCGTGGCGTCTATACGCAACCTTTCGCCATGCTTCAAACTCGGCTGCGGTAGTTTTAGGTGGACGAGTGAGGGTTTAAGGCGGTAATGTGGGCTAGTTGGTTGTGATCACAGGTGTTCATTTCGGTAGCGCAAAGAAAATTAGACACATTAAAAAAAAAAAAAAGCCCTCGTAAGAGTGATGTAGCGCGTCGCGCCTGTGCAACGGGTTTTTGTGTGTTTCCTTGCAGTAAAGTCAGTTGATCTCTAGCGCCCGTCCTGTCTACATGTCCTCTCTTGTCTTTAAAAATTGTTTTGCGCTACCGAAATGAATAAAGCTTTAAGTACACGAAAGACAATGAAATGGCGTTAAGAGTGCGTTTTAAGTGTAGTTTTAAGTGTATTAAAGGAAATCACAGCATCCTTCCGTGTGTAGCTGAATGTAGCAAACCCGAGGCACTGAGCCGACCGAAGTAAACATTTAATACACACACACACAAAAGGACGTTTATGACGTGAAAAAATAAATTGCTAAATCCAGTGCTTTGGCTGAGCACGTTTCAGGGGACACGCAATCGACTGGGGGAAGGCACGTGCTCGCGCTAGAGAAAAATGACTGTCACGACGTCTTTATCTCGAATCGCTCTTGATACCGACTACTCCGTGTGTGTGAGTGCGTACGTGTGTGTGTGTGTGTGCTCGTGCGCGCGTGTGTGTGTGTGTGCTCGCGCGTGCGTGTGTGCTCGTGCGCGCGTGTGTGTGTGTGTGCTCGCGCGCGCGTGTGTGTTTGTGTGGGCTCGCGTGTGTGTGTTTGCGCTCGCGCGTGCTTGCGTGCTCGTGCGCGTGTGTTTGCTCGCGTGTGTGCTCGTGCGCGCGTGTGTGTGCGTCGCGCGTGCGTGTGTGTGCGCGCGCGTGTGTATGCTCGTGCGCGTGTGTACTCGCGTGTGTGTGCTTGCTCGCGTGTGTGCTCGCGCGTGTGTGCGTGTGTGTGTGTGCGCGTGTGTTTGCTCGCGTGTGTGCTCGCGCGTGTGTGCGCGCGCGCGTGTGTGTGCTCGCGTGTGTGCTCGTGCGCGCGCGTGTGTGTGTGTGCTCGAGCGTGCGTGTGTGTGTGTATGTGTGTGTGTGCGCGCGTGTGTGTGTCGAGTGTGTGTGTGCGCACGTGTGTGTGTATGTGTGTGTGTGCTTTTTGCTTTAGTCGGCTCAGTGCCTCGGGTTTTCAACGTCACCACGTATCAACCCAACCAGACGGGCTTCTGTCAGACTTCAAACTTCTGCGTCTTGACCTAGCTTGAAAGCTTACACTGTAAGCAAAAAAGAGCCGAGATGGGAGTAAATGGACTTGTCCTCTAGCGCACGCCCCGATGGGGGTTTTATATACTCCGTCCAGGGGAGTAAAAAATTTACCCCCCCTTAAGGACGGAGGTTTTGGATGGACTGAGGGGAGTATTTGCTTACATCCATAGGGGAGCTTTTCCAGGTAAGTATGGGAGTAAATTTTTATAACCATCGAAAAAAAAATGCTTTTCGCTGTCGCACCATGCGCCTGAGAATCTTTAATTAAATTAGCATCGAAACAAGCAAATTCGATCACACGTACACAAACATGCACACAACATTCGCAAAGTAATACAACACTCCCACTGACAACCGCTCGCCACCCGCGCTTCACAACCAAA
>NW_023615771.1:0-33587 GCF_013339695.2 Rhipicephalus sanguineus
TATAATACTGAGCATGGTCATCACTTCGTTTTAAATCGAGTTTCAACTATATGCGTGGCAGAAGAATATAGAATCGCGCCATCATCATATAGCATGTATCCATTGCGTGACGAGTGGGTGGTTTAAAGCAGGGCCGTAGCCAGAAATCTTTTTTTGTGGGTGCACCTCCTTGATCTTGAAGTGGCGGCCGGGCAGGCAGATGTGATTGAGTGTCATTTTGTGCTCTGTATTAGAGCGCTGCACGGGCTCGGGCCTACCCGAACACCCGGGCCGGGCCGGGTAAGTAGTTTTCATGGCGGGCCCGGCCGAGCTCGGGCCTGAGGCTCCGGCTTAGGGCGGGGCCCGGGTTTGAGGTGACGGGCTCGGGTCGGGCCGGGCTTGGACTCTGCTCAGCTCATAAAGGGACGCTAAATGGATACCACGAATCAGTTAACTGATAAAGTGTACTCTGAGAACTCGAATGTAATTAGGTTCACCATCATAAGGAGGAAAATCAAGGGTCAAGTTCCATTCTTAATCTCGCGCCGAAATCTCCCGCGCGACGTCACGGATTTCAACTGTATTTGTCGTAATTTGGGTCTTGGTTCAACGAAACTTCTTGAACTTGGTATATTAAGTCTATAGCCCTCTCAGAAGTCAATGTACTTCATTTTTCCGATTAGAACCGTACGTAGATCCCAGTAGTCGCCGTCAGAAGCTATGACGTCACTGCTTTTTTTGCACGATTTAAAGGTTGCGTCGGCACCCGGGGGGCGATCGGAGATCTGTTCGTTCCGCTTGTTCATTCTCCTGGGGAAGACCAAGCGCGCTGATTGGGAGATGATCGGGGAGATGCCACTCAAGGCCGGGGGTGTCGCCATTTGTTTTTGTTGTTTGAGGTTTTCTTTTTGCTGACGTCATGCCGCGTCATAACGAGTGGGGTGATCGGAGATTTCTGTTCTGCGCGTTCGTCGTCTGCACCCATTCTGGCGGCGCACGCGATTGGCCGAAGCCGGAAAAAAACCACGTCTCTGAGGGGCGTAGCCATTTTTCTTTTTGTTGATCTTTTTTTCTGATGACGTCATACCGCGTCATAACGAGCATGTCGTCTGCTACAAACGAACGGAGCGCGAGATCGTTCGCACGCGTTCTCTCGAGCGAACAAATGGCTTCGCACGGCATGATGCAGCGGTTGCGGCGGCCGCAAAAGCTGATTTTGAGAAAATGGCGCTTGCGACGTGTGCTTCTCTTGCGGTTAGGTGCGAGATCCGTTTGAAGACATGAGCGAGTGCGGCGTCGCTTTCGGTTCTCGAAACGAACAGTGCGAACGAAAATGAACGGAAGACCACTGGGCTGTGGTTACGCGCAGGGCTTATTACTTCAAAAGCGCTACCAGCTACTGCCACGTGTCCTCCCGGTCCTCACTCGTGTACGACCGTAGCGATCTGTGGGTGCTCTTTCATAAAAGCCAGCAGAAGCTCCCTTTGACGATCCGACACCCGGGAGCCAAGCCAGACATTCCGGTGGGACGACATTTTGAAAAACTGCGCCGACCGCTACATTTCTTTTTTTTTTTTTTTTCGCGTGCACGACTTCACATAGCGAGCAGTTAGAAAAATTAACGCCAATAAATATCAGCACTGAAACCTATTGCTGTTTCAGAAACTGTTTGAGCTTGAGAAGAAAAACAATATCTTTTTCATATAACAACTGTATATATTAGAAGGCGAGAACACTTCGTTTTGAAATATACGGTCCCCTTGCCGAGGAGAAACGATGCGCGTCTACTCCCGGAAAGCTCGCCGCTCACCGCTTGACGATTGGTTGTCCTCTTCCTCTCGGCGGAAGAGAGCTGCGGACCGCCCACTTTTGTGACGCAACACCGCCAGAACGAACGCGGAACGAGCAGGGATCTCCGATGCCCCCCCCCTCCCCCCCCGCATTTTCTTTTCTTGAAGTGTCTGTCCCTTCAAGTGCGTTCCTCATAAGTTGCGCGCACATATACGTTTCACATTTCATCTCGATAAAACGATTCTTCTTTTTTTTTTTATGTGGGTCAAGCTATTTGGAGAAGTTTTATGAGCGACAAGTATAGATGATCTTCTTTCGTTTCTTGCATACGGAGCTACCTGATTTATCTAAAACGAGCGAACTGAAAGTAAATAGACCAGGCGCTTATATAGCTAACATCTCGCTATTCCGTGCTTTATTTGCATTCGTTATTATTTATATCTCAAATATTATTCTGTAGTCGCAGTGATAAATGTAATATAATAAATTTATAGCTATACTTATCATCGCAAGTGCGATCGCGGAGGCCCAAGGCGGGCAAGCGTTCTTGCAAGTTCCAGCCCTCCACTAAAACTAAGAGACTGCGCGTAGCTCGTGTATACAATCCCTATAAAGAAATTCTTTTTCCGTGGCTCCGTCTAGGCTCCCTGAATCATGTGACGCAAGCTGGACATGCACAGCCTGCTTTGTGTGTCCCGCATTCACGAAATTTACTTCCGCAAAGGCCAGGATAGTGACGAAGGTAGGAGTGAAAGGGAGGGGGGGGGGGAGGGCAGAATAGGTTCTAGCAGTGTCAGCTAACGCTGAAATTTTAAAGACCTTTTTCAGATTTCATATATGGGTCATTTCTGAAGGGTATTTGGCGGCAAGTTTCTACCATATATAGATACCTATCTCTAAAATGACTAAACTCTGGACGCCAATTCTGCAACACAGAGTTTTGTTTCACGGTTATGTATCAGCACATGGTGGCTGCTGGTGGTGCCTCACGAAAAAGAATGCTTTAGACCTGCATGCCTGTGTAGCTCGAGAACGTACTTATAAATAAAAGAATGAAAAATAGGACGAAGACAGTCATGTGCGGGCCGCAGGCCGCTAGCGAAAGGTCCGCGGTCTGCGAATGCTACTGATATTGCCACAGCAGCGTTCGAATGTTCAGGAACAGCATAAGTCCATCAAACATGTACATTCATGTTTTAAAGGCAAAGTATATTACCTTGACGAAATATCTGGCTTGAAATAAGAATCACGAATTCCATGCCGGGGAATGTCCCCTTACCTCGAATTACATGCAGCCAATGAGTAAACGTCACGAAGGTTATTCACACATTTATTACCAAACTGGAATGAACCCCGAAAATAGATGCAATCTATCTTCGTCCGCCAGTGCAGTCTTACCAGCATAGGCCACCTTTACAGGTAAACATCGTTAGGAAGGCATACACCATTATAATATAGACAGAAAAAGCCCTGTGCAAGCCGTGCATAACAAATACTGCTGAAAGTGCAAGGAGAAGCCCTCAGAGGCATTTTAGATTATAATGAAGAGTGGCACAACGTTCGGGAATAGAGAAATGAAGGGATCAGCTGGACAGCTATTTTCATTCTGCAGAAGTCCAAAAAGACATCCTAAATTTGCTCCAGTGGTGGAAGTTAAGAACTACGACTACCGACGCCTTCACATTTCTCAAGGCACATGTGCGCCCCTGCGGCTAGCGCAAGCAGTGCAAGAAACTTTAGCGCGGCAGGACATGTGATGCAAGGGCGCATGGTGTGTTTAAGTGGAATCTCTATTTAATTTGATTTTTTGTACAATAACATGCCAACAAATAAGCTATAAACTTTGCCACAAATTTTATTGACTTAATACAGTGGTGGGTATATAAAAAAATGCTGTGACAAATAGTTGCTTTTTTTCCATTCGGCTTCGTTTACATATTTCCAAAGTCCACGTGCTGCGCGCGGTTCGTTATAATTTTTATCTAGGTTAGTGTATTTACAGGAAATCTAATAAATTTGAATTTTTTTCCTGTACTTCTCTTGATGGCAAGGTGCTAATACGATGAAGATACATGTGCTACACATCCAGAAGGGTGGACTTTGTCGTTACAGCATGCTTGGAGGGACACTAAAGGAGGAAACGATTGTTGTCGCATTAGCAAATTACTCTAAATCACCACGCCTGCCGCGAGAAGACGCATGGGAAGCGCGAAAACGCGCAAAAAGAAATTACGGCTGGTGACGCCACCATGAAATTCCCGCATCAACGCGTCATAGATTGTGACGGCGTCTACTAGATCGCACGCAGTTTATAATCGGTAAAAATGAAGTGCATGTCTTCCGAGGGGAGCCACAGACTTAACATACGAAGATTCAGGAAATTTCGACAAGCCAAAGTCGCCAAAATACGAAAAATACGCTTTGAAATCCGTGTTGTCACGCGTGAGATTTTGTCGCGAAATTTAAAAATGAAACGTTGACCTTGATTTTCTCCTTTATTAATGAATCTCTGTTGGTGAAACTAACGACATTAGATTTCTAAAAGCACAATTTATCAATCTAAGCCGACTCATTGTCTCACTTTCGTGTCTATATAAATTTCAATAGAGAGCGCAATAAAAACAAAGTGAAGAGAGCGTTCTGTTCTTTGTCCCCTCTGTTTTTATTGCGCTCCTTATCAAAACCGGACTCATGCTGGAAATCGCTTTTCTTCCTACAATCTGCTACAAAACGCTCTTGATGATACCGATGGTATTCCTAGAAAATTGGGTACAGTACACCATTGCCGAACAAACGTTCATCGTATCCAGTATGTCCTCTCAACTGTTCCACGGTGAGCCAGCCCTTTTTACAAGAAAGTACCATATATGTTAAAGTACACTTGCTAGCGAAGCATGCGCCAAGCATGTGTAGATATTTGCCGCTTAAAACGCCCTTGCGGTCGATTCTATCTTCAGGCAACACCACCTAGATTATTGGCTCGGGCCTGGGTCGGGCCCGATCTGGGGTCGGGCCGGGCCGGGCCGGGTAGGCGAAATTTTTTCTCGGTTCGGGCCGGGCCCGGGTCTCTCTTTTGAGTTGCCGGTCCGGGCTCGGGCGGGTAAATTTGAACGAGTCCCGGGCCCGGCCGAGAATCACGCCCGTGCAGTGCTTACTACTGTATGCCAGGAAAAGAAAAAAAATCGGGGGGGGGGGGCACGGGCCCGGTGTTGCCCCCCCCTGGCTATTCCACTGGTTTTAAAGCCTCCCACCCCTAAGAAGGCCTCAGCCATATCATCACCATGATTTTCGTCGTCGTCATCCACAGCATCAATTAAGCATGCAGCCTACGTACAGGCACGTATTGCCATACAGAAGCGTAGGGGTATACCCAACACCACCTAGAATTCAGGCCTCTCACTCCGGCGCGCCTTCGTGTGACGTCATTCAACTTTGCCGAGCCTCTCACGCCAACACCACCTAGCTCACGCCGTACCAGCAGCGTTTCGGCGTGTCCGTGGCATGTTGACAGGCAAGGAGGAGGGCGACCTCTCTCGAGAGAGCGAGCACCGTGGCACCGTGGTAGCCCGTAGCTTTGCGGCAGAGCCGTAGTTGTCCGAGTGTCCGACAGGTGGCGGCAGCCGTGACAATTATTTCACTCTGTCGTTGAACAGAACCACGCGGCCACGCCGTGCGCGCTGTTTCCGTGTTTCAGTTACCGCTTCCGCCGAATTTATTTTGTTGACGAATGTATCCTGAGACATGGGGCGGTGTTGTGTACCCAACTGTCGAGGAAACTATGACAATGGTCCGAAAGTCCGCTTGTTTTCTTTTCCGAGAGACGCTAAGCGAAGAGCGGAATGGCAGCGGCTGTGCGACGGAGCGACGGTCGACGTGAGGCTGTTGAGGACCCCAAGGTAAGCTGCATCGAGCGTACCCCTTCAGAATTAACGAGATTTCTCGTAATTATCCCAGGAGATTCTTGGTGTTTTTTGGTTTTGGACGTTAAACCCCAGATATATTATTAATTGGTGTTTTTTTTTTGTTCCGGTCACGCGCAGGTTTGCGAGCGTCACTTCAAGTCGGAACACCTGCGCACAACGTCAACGTTACGGACTGCGATGGACGAACCATTGAAGCTCCTATGAAGTTGACACGGCTGACTCCAGACGCCTTCCCAGCCATTTTTTCCAGACTGCCCTTCGTATATCTCGATTCGCGCACGTCGCGACAAGAGCCTGAACTGAAAAGGAAGCTGGACTGAAAATGAGCTACTCCAGAAAGCATACACGAGTCCCAAGCAGCGTTTGAAAAAGAAGAAAAACAGTACAAAGTTGTAATCTGGTGAACGATTTCTCGGGTTAACGAGCGTCCAAATAAGAAGTTTTGGTGTACAACACCTGCGAGACGTGCCTCATCGTCGCCCACATCGAACCGGCGTTGCAAGCTTCGGAGATGCTTGTATCTGTGGTGGTTACAGAGGATCTGTCCGTTTCCGTGTATTTTAAGTGCGCTCCGTTGGTGTCGGATGATGTGGCATTCCTGACGAAGTCCGTGATCCGTGTGCTGGACAACCTTCTAGACAGCGTGGAGCGATATTGTGAAAAGAAGGCCCGTCAACAGGAGGACAAGGTGGGAGGAGTGCTTAGGCTGTTTTTATCCTTGCTGGATGACATTTTGATGATGAGCTGCATGATGATGAGAGGGCTGACGCACTAATCTTCCTGAAGGAGCAGTGCAAGCTGCTGACAAAGAAGAGCAATGGCGTGCGGTATTCTGCAGAGCTTTTAGTTTTTAGCAGTATATTGCACACAATTTCTCCACATGCCTACAAGTTTTTTCGCCACAGCAACAAGCTTGTCTTGCCGCATGACACTACCATCAAGCGAGTTTGTGCTGCACATGATGTGAGCCCATCGAAAGAGCAGTGCGAAGAAGGTTTTCTGAGGTACATAAGCGCAGAGCAACCATTCTGAAGCCTCATGAAAAAAATGTGACTGTCATGCTTGATGAAATAACACCTGCAACAGTTTTTTGATATAAAGGTGGCTGCCTAACAGGGTTTGCTGCGCATTGTGCGGAACCAGCAAAGACAGCGCACGTGTTCATGGTACAGTCTTTGCTTTCATCTTATAAAGATGTTGCTCATATCCTTCCGGTAACTCGTATCACAGCAACGGAGCTGCATGATGTTCTAAAGACACTAATCATGAGCTTGAAAGTGCTGGTCTGCATGTTGTTGCGGTCGTAACAGACAACAATGCCATAAACAGGAAAATGATGTCTCTGTTTAGCGAGCAAAATGAGCCAGGGATTGTTTTTTCCTCATCCTGCCAACCCGCAGCAGCCATTGTTTCATGTTGTGGACACTGTTCACTTGCTCAAGTGTATACGCAACAATTGGCTCAATCAGAAGGATGATGACAAGTCGTTTTTGTATCCTCCTTTTGAAAGCTGTGGAAGTGGTGAGGACCAAAAAGCTTCGTTACTTTTTTGAGGAAGCTGTACCAGGGTGAACAAAGCAAGCTTGCAAAGGTTGCCTATGGTCTGAGCTATAAAGCACTTTATCCAAGCCACCTAGACGTCCAAAATGTGAAATTGTGTTGTTGAAAGTTTTTAACAGCTTTTGTGTCATCAGCTTTGTCACTTGAAGCGCAGAAATTGCATTTGGCTGCACTGCAGGAAACGGCCACCTTTATTGATTTGATTTCAGGTGGTGGAGCATTGTAAATGTTAAGACTCCAGAAAGGGGCACAGACTACGTGATGTTTATCAGCAGCCTGTGAAGGATATGTCTTGTTTGCAAGTTCAGTACCTTGATCAGTTCATTACCTGGCTTGACAGGTGGAGCCGGAGGGGAACCACGGCTGGAGGTTTGACAAAGGAGACCCACTTTGCTCTCCGGCTAAGCACGTATTCATTGATTGAGCTGTCACGGTATTGCCTTGAGAGCTGGGCTTTAGGTACGTCCTTTTGGGGAAGTTTCAAACAGATTGCCTTGAGGCCAGGTTCGGAAGTACCGCCAAATGTGTGGATCTCACTACAATGTGTCAATCACAGAAGTATTCGAAGCGGAGACAAAGATTCGCTTGCAGGACACTTTAAAGCTTGAAGACATGCCGCTGTCATTGGCACCTAAGGAACAGGAGCTTGATGCCGAGATGCTAATAGCAAAGTATGCCATCAAACTCACCCAAGCGACCTGAAGGCATCACAAACTGACGTGCCTGCGTTGGCATACATTGCAGGCTATGTGCGCATGCTGCAATTAAACGTCAGCCATGTGAGGATTGTCAGTCACAGCTCATGATCACTGACCGAGAACTGCAGCAAAGTGAGCACGTACTCATTGACAGCATGAGCAGAGGCGGCTTGAAGTTTCCGCAGCCTTTTGTTGTTAATGTTGTTCTTGGCACTAAGATAGTATTAGAGCACCTTGTCAGTAAGGAACAGGAGCAGCGGTTTCATGCAGAAGCCAACCAAAGGATGGTCCTCTTGAGCATCATGCAGTTCCTACTAAGCGACGGCGAGGAGTTGGACATGTGTGCAAGTGGCCACCATCCAGATACCGTACTCAAGAACATTCTAAAACCAGCTGTCAACACGCTTCTAAAAAACTATGTCGCTTGCAGGAATGACAGTGTCATGAAAGAAAAAGCCTGTACAAAGCAAAGAAAGTTGCTAACGCTACAGTAAACTTTGCTAGTGGCCCCTTAGCTAAAATATGAAGCAAGCTTTACTAATGGCTAGTTTTTTTTAAGCTGGCCGGTTCGTATTTTCTTTTTGTCCCACAATGTGAATATGGCTTTGAATATGACTGTTCCAAATGCTAAATGTTTGTTCCTTGTGATACACTTTATACATTGTAATAAATACTCCAGTAGCTAGTTTCTTTCGTTCTAAGAGCAGTTGTGTTTTCTGTTTGCCCCATAATGTGATTACGGCTGTGAATATGACTGTACCAGATGCTAAAAGTTTTTCACTGTGATAAATTTTGAAACATTATAACGAATAATCTAGCGCCTTGTTTTTTTTTTTTTGCTTAATCTTGTCAGTTTCGGTTTTTGTGTTGCACAATGTAGTCATAGATGTCAATATGACTGCTAAAAGCTGGAAGTTCGTATGTTCCTTGTGATACATGGTACTTACATTGTAATAAATATTTTGCCAGGTGCCCGGGACTTGTGTACGTTTTCTTTTAAGTGCAATCTGAAGCAGTTACGTCCGCCGAGATGGAGCGGAACAGCACTATTTCATCTTGATGTGAAATAACGTTCGTTCAGAAATTTTATATTCTATGCCTATATCGCGGCAATGCAGAAATTAATGTTTTACTCCTCTGTAGTGGCCGCCGCGCGGGAAGCGTCCGCGCCGCAGCGGCTCGCGCGCGCGCGCTTCGACGGGCCAGGTGCGTGACGTAACGGCGGCAGTGAAGAGGCCTGAACTTATCTAGGTGGTGTTGGCTGCACTCGTTCCCTTGATTATCGCATCTATTGCATCCCTCCCCGGACAAATCGGCGCACGTGTTGTGCAAGCGAAGCAGAAGAGGAAGACGATAGAGGATGGAGACAAAGAGAGCACGTGCCGGTTCATGATGATGATAATTTTCTATCTGCGACACCCGGCAAACCTCGGCAGGAACAGCTCTGCAGTAAAAATGAAAGGAGCGTCGGAAACAAACTCAACACAACGCATACTATTCGCAGTAGCCCGTAGTAAATCACGCAATTTTTTTATGTTCCCCTTAACCCACTGAATTGTTTCCTGTACAATACGGCTCACGTAGTCCAGCTTTCCCTTGTTGAAAAGAAAGCCTACGACAAATGAAAAAAAAAATTGCCATGTGACGGGACAAATTGGCAAAGAAGACGGATAGCGTCATTGGTCTAATCAAGCGGGTAGCTAACAAAAGGCGAGGCCTGAGCGAAGAGAACCTGATAAGGCTTGTGCACGCTTTCTTGCTATGCCATTTCACGTATGTAACGGCTATGCACGTCTGGAAGAGGGCCGAGCGAGACAAACTAAATGCCATGATAAGGAAGGGGATCAAGAGCGCACTCGGACTACCTACCAAATTACACACGCACTGACCGGCTCCTGCAGTTGGGTATCCACAATACTCTGGAAGAGATAGCAGAAGCGCTAGAACGGGCGCAGATTGGTCAGACTCTCCGGCACCAGGGCGGGCAGACGGTTCCTCATAAATATGGGCGTCCCGTCCGCCAAGGTTGAAGACACCTACGAGGGCCTTTCGAAAGAGCTGAAAGACATCATCATATCCCCGGCCCCGCGCAATATGCATCCCCAGCGCAACGTGGAAAGAAGGAAGGCCAGGGCGGCGACGCTCATACGTCGGGCGACAGAACTTCCTGGCGGCAGCTGCGTCGTAGACGCGGCCCAGTATGCCAACAGCAATAGTTTTGCAGCAGTTTCGATCAACCACAGGGGTTCGACCGTGAACGCCGCTTCGGTACGATGCTCGTCGTCGTGTGCGGCCGAGCAAGTGGCATCGCCTTGGCCCTTCTGGATGATAAACATGAACATATATTCAGCGACTCCAGGGCAGCCGTCCGGGCCTTCAGCATCGGCGCCGTGTGTAAGGAAGCCTGTCGCATACTGGAGGGCAAAAGCATCACCACCCACACTCTCACGTGGTTCCCCGCTCACATGGGATCCATCAGGGGAGGCTTCACAAACCTGAACGAGCTCGCCCACTACACGGCGCGAGGTATCGCTTTCCGCGACCATGGAGAACTCCCTCGCCGGCCCGCAGTTGTGGAGGACAGAGATCATCCGACCACGTACAACGAAATTACGCAGCACTTCTATCTCGGCAGAAGAGACTTTCCCCTTGCTAACAAGAAATTAAATCGAGCGCAGGCATTGACTCTCAGGTTACTGCATACGGGTTCGTATCTCAGCCCGGCTTTATTACATAAAATTTATCCCGACATTTATCCCAATAGCTCCTGCCGGCACTGCAACGAATTCGCTAGCCTAGACCACAGGCTCTGGCGTTGCCCCTCGTTACGGGGCACGGACCAATTCAATGAAGACAAGTGGCTATCCGCTATCAAGAGCCCCGATGTCGGGGCTCAACTGTGGGCTGTCCAGAGGGCCCACGATGCGGCGGTTGGGCTTGGCCTGACTGTCCCAACGTGGGAGCGGCCCGCTGCGCGTTGAGTCGTGCACCTCAGGACTTACAATAAAGTTTCGCATCCATCCATCCATCCATGTGACGGTGCGTTTGCGCACTGCTATAACCCTACTCTCAAGCGTGAAATCGGTGTGTCAGGTCGCCGGCAGCGTTTTCTAGACGTTTTATCGCATCGGCAGCGGTCGTCCAGCACAATGTATTTACGCCTTCATCACATAAAAGCTGGAGGCCCAGATGCCGGCGGCCATGAAAGTACCATGCCGCTTGCCCGTGGCCACCACGCGGGAACGTTGCAGGCG
The DNA here is from genome assembly GCF_013339695.2 of Rhipicephalus sanguineus. NCBI lineage: Eukaryota > Metazoa > Arthropoda > Arachnida > Ixodida > Ixodidae > Rhipicephalus > Rhipicephalus sanguineus. The sequence goes on from NW_023615771.1 coordinate 11,206, forward strand.
ACCTGGTTTACCGATTGCGCGCTTGAGGGCATCACGGTTGCAGTGCGAACGTCGTTCATCGGGTGGATTTTTGTTTTCATATTTCGCGGGTTTTCTTTGCAATGAAAAAAGCTTGCAAGCGTAGCCATAGAACAGCGTACGGATTAGGTGCTACTCACCTCGAACGCCAAGCGAAGTCCACCGGTGTCGGCAATGTTCTCGCCCACAGTATTCTTGCCATTCAGCTGCCGTAATAAAAAAAGCGTTCGTTTATTTTCAATTTTGTGTTCTGGTTTACATACTACTGGCGAAAATTTTGGGGTGTCGGCAAGGGAGAGGAAGATTTATGAAAATGAGAATTTTCTAATCACCCGGTTGTATCGCGAAGATGCGAGAAAAAAAGCCATACATATTTCCTACAAATAAAACCTCTTAGCTATTGAAAAGTTGTTCATGTTCCGCGGTTCGAACCCGGACCAACTCAACGCCGCGGCGGTCGCCCTGCCATTTGATGTGGTCTTGCAGGAGGCTAGTAGAGGTACAAGCGCGGGAGGCAGTATAATCAACCCCGACTATATCAAACTCGGGTGGAATTGAACTATCCTTTATATCGAGCTATTTCCGAACACGGTAATCCTTTGGCGTCATTGCATAGGAAAATTTACGGATACATCGAACACAAACATCACAGCATATCCACGGGGTGAATGATGAAGAGTTTGGGGCGAAGCTCCTGAAGCAATCATGGTAAACCGTGAAATCTTCAGTGGTTTCGCCCAGCAGTAATCTCGCTGCGCACGTTTCGCAGTCACTTCCCCGCTCTCGCAGTCCCGCGTCCGCTTCTCGCTGCGCACGTTTTGCAGCCGTAGCACGAGCCCTCAACGTATCCGGGTCCGCTTCTCGCTGCGCACGTTTCGCAGCGGCCTCCTTGGCGCGCACCGTCTCGGGATCCGCCTGACGCCGCGCGTGCTTGGCGGCGGCTTCGCGGGCGCGCACAGTCTCGAGATCCGCCTGGCGCCGCGCTCGCTTCGCGGCGGCCTTCTCCACCCGGCGCTCCTCGTCGTCCATGGTCGGCCAAGCAGCACGATCCGGCAAGCGCACTTGGACGGCGACGATCCGGGGAATGAGAGATCCCCGCGCAGCCCGCGCAGCAGCCAATCGGAGAGCAGCTGCACCGCCAACGCCATCTAGCGTACCTTCACCCAACCGCCGCATTGTAGGCATGTCTATGGGACAGCGCCCTCTCGGAAACGAGACGAGAAATGGAGATGACGATACAGAATGCGTACAACGCCATCTAGTATATCATCACCCAACTGCAGTTTGCACGCATCTCTATGGGACAGTGCCCTCTATTGTACGATAAGGGAACACTAAGGGGTACGCCGGATGGATCGACGATCGACAACCGACCAGGTTACAGTGTACTAGAAGGGGGCAGTGGAACGAACGAAGCGGCCGCGCCGCATCTCGTGTGATGCTCCGACGGGCGATCGTAGCGGCGGCGCTGTAGTCACTTTGTACTGAAGCTGTGGAGAGCGTTTGCACTTGGCGCGCGCACGTCGCAGCCTACGAAAGCGTGTAATCGTGCGTTTTGAGCGCGTTTAATACATTACTAAGCTTTAACCGGTGTCTCAACGCCTGCTACGCGCCGTGGTGCACGAGTGAATATGCAGGCGTGCCAAAATTGCTCCGAGATATACCCTGTTTTTGGAGCCTGCCGGCCCCCAAAGAAGGCGACAATCGAATTTTGCACCTAGCTGCTCACAGTTTTCAAGCAACACTTCGAGCCGCGCTACACTATAAGTGACTACGAAGAAATAAAACCCAGCGACAAAAGCCTACCATTCTTCTGCCGGCAGTCTCTACGATATCCCGAGCATTGATCCTTATATGAGCTCCAAATATGCGCTCGACTGTGTCATGAGTAACCTCAGTACAAATAACTCTATCACAACATTTATATTAGTGAGGGCTGAGTTCTGCCAGTTTTGCTTTAATGCCGAAAGGCTATCTTGTTTCAACAGCGTGCTTCCGCGCATGGCGTGAGCAGGGTCCCCCTTCAGGGAGGGGGGGCGAAGTCGGGCGGATGTTCGTCGCAGCCAACGTTCGTCGCACCCCCCCCCCCCATCCCTATTAAGTCAATGTATGGGGCAGACATTGCGCCGCTCCCCCCTCTTAGGTGACTGGGGGGGGGGGGCGCCCCCCTGCCCCCCCCCCCTTGCGTACGCCTCTCTTCCGCGGTTACTATGCATCGTTTATGTGACCTCTCAGTGCTTCAAATACCAGGAAGCCGAGCCAGCTGCATGAGCCGAGCCGAAAGCGCGCTCCGAGGCACAAACTTCATGCATCAGGGCTTATCTCAAGCATGTTAAAATGCGCAGATGTAAATATAGCCCGTCGGTTATTCTGCCTAAATTCACTACAACCAGTTCTCCTTTTCAATGGACAGCTTATATTGCACTTTTCCTGACGTATCGATGCCATTGCAAAAACTTCTTTTTCACAATGCATGTTTTGTATTATAATTTCGTTCCTTTACCTGTAAAGTGTCAAAAGTCAAGCCAGGAGGGGCGGTGGTGCTCTACGCTTTGCGATATTATGTTTTTATATATATGTGCATATATATTTACACGCACAAATACGGGCAGTAAAGTCGAACCTCCCCTGCCGGCGCCAATAACAATATCCATATGCAATGCCCCTGAGGACGACCGTTATTTGTACCGGTTGAGTTACCATTGACTTCGAATATCTTTGAGCCCTCGTAATGTCGAAAAAGTCACATTTACACAGGGCATTTGTAAAGATACGCACCGTACACACAGCTTCGCCAACGCGCGGTAAATGTTCGGCGTGCTTTCGGCAGAATATCAGCACACAGCTTTTCTGAGCACAGTTAAATTCCCATAGAGCAGCTCAGTTACTCTGAATAAACTAGACGCCGAATCACCACAAGAAGAAAGCATTAAAACAGAAGAAATCAGAATAAGGCACGCCCTTTCTGTTTCCTCTGTATCTTTCTTCTGGCGGTCGTTCGGCGTCTAGTTAATTGACAGTAATGTACTAACTAGCCCAGCAATGAGTTCGGCTCAATTACACCGAGATCGTGAATCTTGACGGTCGGTATCAGCCCATTTTCATTTTTATATTTTGCGTACCTTCCAGCAGTCACTTCGGCTACAAGAACTGATTTGCAGTATCTCTCAAAGGCATTTATGAAGCAAGTATCCATTGAAAGCTTTGAAGTTTCGTCCATCATGGCTTACGACGACAAGTCCTACGCTTAATAATGATAGACACGCAGCGAAAGCCGCATCAGTAATAGTGCCGATTAGCCGGGTGCCGCCAACGCGCCCAGTAGTTCTTGCGCGCGGCGCCGCGCGCCTTCAGTACCGAGCGACTGCAGCGCCGCCGCTACGGTCGACGCGGAAGGGATCAGGCGGCGAGGCGCGTTCACGCCACTCGACAGTTCTAGTACACTCTAACCAGGTCTCGCTATAAGGAGCTCCGCCCCTAAAATACACGAAACACTTGATACATCGAACATCAGGCAGTGCAATACGCCCAAGAAGTTGGCTTTCCCTCACAAACCTTTGACTTTTCCTCACGGAAGCGCTCTTTTACGTATGCATTTGGAAGAGTGAACGGTGTGATTAGGAGGGCGCCAGGCAGAGCGAGAAGGCACCGTCGCTTGACATCGCGTGCTTTCCCCCTTGATTCCGCGTCGTCGCTGCCGTCGTCCGGGGTTGCCTTCTCGACTCCATTTGCTAACGCAATGGCTTCCGTAAAACGGCTGGTCTCGGCGAAGCTGGCGATAATCAACACTGTCGAACGCAGAGGAAAGAAGTCTGCGTTCCGCATCCCAAGAAGGAGGCTGAGTATGCTATTGAAAAGCATTGCCAACATTGGGGTCAATGCAGTCGAGGCTTGCGGCGCCCGACGAGAACGCACAGCTGCTTTTCAAGATGTTGAGTCGTTGTCTGGACGGCCACGACATCGCGACGGAACTTCCAGTCCCATCGTGGGCGGAGCCATCAACTTGACCTGGGGGCCTCTGGATCCCCAGATTCGAGTTCCTCAGGACTCCAATAAAGTTCTTGTCATGTCAAGTCATGAGTCGTTGTCTACACCGATGCCATATTATCTAGCCTACAACTCTGTTAACAGTTAACAGCTAACTCTGTTAGCATATAACATGGAACAACTGAAGAAAGCACTGACGTAAACAAAAGCGGTCCCGGCAGCGAGCTGAGCGATTTTTTGTGCTAAGCGTTCAGCGCTAACTTCGCAATACAAGCTCAACACATACAAAGGTATGAGCTTTCTTTTCATCACCTTGAAAAATACGACGCGCACGAGCGTGGACGATCACACGCACGATCAAAATACGCATTTTCGGCCAGAGCCACACAGTCACCCTTGTGGGCCCCCTTCCTCACGGATTTCGCACGACAGAGACGGTCGGTGCACTGCATCTCTGCTGCAACCGTGTGTGCTGACAGCCCTCGCATGTTTTCACTCGCACATAAAACATGCGACGTGTGAGGCGAGGTTATCGATTTGGACTTAACACGGAACGTCACTGCGACGCCAAGGTAGACAGCATGTAAGCTCCCGAAGTATCCATGTAACTGTCATTGCAGTAAGTCAAATAGGCAACATTGCTCATTGGATCAAATTGTAGTATTTTCAACAAAAATGTGCACCGAAAAATATTTCCTTGATGCTTACATGCGCACTGCTAGCGCATGCTACTCAAAAGCAGGACCAATTTCAAAGAAGGAAACGACACGAGCGCTTACACACAACTATAGTTTACCTGAAGGACAACATGTCATTTCTTCTAATAAACTGTAGTGGTGAGTCAGCGCTCGTGTCCTTTCCGTCTTTGAATTTCGTCATCACCTGCTTATTGCTGTAAGCTGTTAAAAAATGAACATTCGACAACTAGCCCAGGCTTTCCTTCTCGTTCAGCTAAGTAATGTTCAGGCCGTGATCACAGGGAAACGTTTGACGAACTCATTAGCCAATATATAAGAAGTTTTTACTGTTTACATAATGTTCACATCTTCACTTAAAGGGGCGCTCCCTTCAGCACATTGCCAAGTAATCATCGATTGACATCATTAAAGACGTTTATTGCTTCACGAATTGACAGCTGCAGAAAGTATTATAATCCGTCAAGTACCAGGGTCGTTAAAAGGATTTGTCCCACGGTTTAAGCGCCTTTTCTCTCCTTTCGCACCAGCTAGCACACTCAAACCTATGCAGGGGGTGGAGGGGGGGGGGGGGTATGGCGACGATGGGGAAAGAAGCTACGTGCGTTGTTCACAGAGGGTCATAAAATTGAGCGCTTTCTTTTATTTTCTTTTTGTTTCTTGAATCGTACGGCTTACTCTCAGTGTGATCGCGAGCGAGTGCGCGTGCATGTCGCGGAATCCCCTGACGGCCTCAGTAATTATGGAGCTCGCTGTTGCTCAAGTCAGCGCATGGCCGAGGACTTTGTGTTGATGACGTGATCAATTTGGATTATGGCATCACTCATCAACAGAAGAACGAGTGATTTCTAGGTGACTGAAAAATACTTGTAAATTCCAGGCTGCGTGCAGCGCCATAGTGTTTGGCATACATGTTCTCACGAGCGTCGACTACCGATCGCCAGCGTTTTCTGACCACGCTCAAGAAGTGTTGCAGGGTCCGTTGAGCGTGGGCAACAAAAAAAAAAAGCGCTTCAGGAAGCGCACGTATTGACTTTGCCTAAAAAAAAAGGAATCAGCTTTTTTTCAGCTATGCAACCGCTTTTAAACAAGAAATATTTGCTGATTTTAATGTCGCATAATGGCCACATGGTGACCGCGCAAGCATTAATTGCGCGAGGTTGTTTTATCAGCTCTTCAATGTGTTTTGACTCTCGGGCCTGTGAAAAATTTCAGTTCAGTTCATTTTCAGTTTATTTCGGACATAGCTACGTAATATGAAATATGTCCACGAGGCAAGGCAAAAGGAGACTCGTGTGTCTCCTGACGAGGCCGTTGGCGTTTTCCGACCTTTGCCGAGTCGCCGTTTGTCTTAGGAAACTAAACACACCATTTTCAGTGGAACGCAAAGGGGCATCAAACTGATCTACCGAAGTACTCTTTTCTGCGAGTAGTTTAGAGATTCTCACTAATGAACATTTATCCGATAAGTCTTACCGTCATTTTCGTTTGTTTGTCGGTGATGTTTCCGAATTCTTGCTCGAAACACTTGGCTCTGTTCATGAATTCTGCGCGAGTTTTGTTGCTCCACCATTGTTTCAGAGCACCGTCTTCATCATACTGACTTCCTGTTCGAGAACAAGAGTTGAAGAAAGATTGACAACGACAAGGCAAAATACATTACATGAGGGACTGACAGCCGCCCAGAACGTTTCATCAGATTTTTCTTGAAAAATATAAATTGGGGCAGCTATATGCAGTATATAGTGGTGCGAAGCTGGTGGCATTCCCCTACTTCCTTCTCTCCTCCTCACCCTCATTTGCTTTTCCCATCACCTTGCTAAACTATACTATACAACGCTATGCAATGCTGGGAGCTACATGGCACATACTCGCTTTCTACAGGCATACCCGCCCAGTTACGCGGCGACCGTCCCGGTGTTTTGCCAAGCTTAAACCGCCCCGCTGTTAATTAGAGGTCCGTGAATTACAGCGAGAAAGTTGTTGCTTTATCTGTGAACAGCACGCTCGACTTGCGAACACTATCGCAGTGCGTCCACCCCGCATTAAGTATATTGCTGAGGGTCATGTAACATGCCGAGAGTCTCGTAGGCTATCCTTTTAGCTGCTTAAGGCGGCCGTAAAATCTTCGGTGTGTGCAATGTGTACAAAAAACTATGATCATCACGAAACGGCACGCACTCTGTTCATTCTCTTTAAAAGAAAGCTGTTTAAACTTTCGGTACCTTGTGCTCCGTAGTACAAAACTCCTCAGGTGGCTATGCGCCACAGGAATTGGACAAGCCCCATACCGAGTACAGCAAATGCCGAGCGTTAAACAAAAACTCGACTCGCTGAAGTGGAGCACGTGAAAGAGAGAGAGAGAGAAAGAAAGGTAGATAGAAATAGATAGAAACAAAGAGAAAGAGAAAATTCGTAATAATAATCAGAGAAAGAGAGACAAAGGAAGCGACAGAAAAAAAGAAAAAAATTCTGAAGCTTGCACTAAGTCGCGCAAGGCTTCAAACAGCGAGGCTGCATGAATCTGAAGTCTATCTAAGCAGCTAATTACCTATCTACAATCTAACAAGAAGTAGTTAAAGCCCAGCAAGGACTTAGAAGCAACCTAGCATCACCCAGCTAAAAGCCTTGAAACCACCTAGCGTCACCTAATGAAAGCCTGGAAACAACCTGCAAGTAACGTAGAAACTACTTAGCATCAGCTAGCTGAAGCCTACAAGCAACCTAGAAGCAACTTAAGAACAACCAAGCATCACCAAGCTAAAGCCTAGCAACAACCTAAAAGCAACCACAGTACACTTCAGAATCGTCTAGCTTCGCTATTTCAAACCTTGTGCCACTTGGTGCAGGCTTCGTAATTTTGTTTTCGCCGGGATGGTAGGCAATCGCAATTGCGCAACAAGGTTTGCGCTGCAACTTTTCGGCGTATGACTTCTACGCAATATGTGACATTTCTTGAGTTTTTGATTTGCTGCACCAGTTGTGAGTGTTTCACACGCATTGACAGAGCTCTCATCTCAGAGGCCTCGGCAGATAAAGGCTGCTGGCGCGTAGTTTCCCTATCGAAAATTCTCATATGACACATATGCCTCGTATCCAATAATCTCGTATGAACACATATGAATCATATGTGTTCTCGTATGATCATACGAGATTATTGGATATGTGTCATACGTGTCATATGAGATTTTTCGATAGGGTTACCTACAGGTCCCTACATTGAGCAAAGTGTCTAGAGCGAAGTGTGATGGAGGGGCCGAACTGTAGTCTAGGAAGCGAGGGAAAGAAACGAAACGCTGTAAGGGTCCATCAAACAAGGCAGTATTGGGCGAAATCTGCATCCTATGGCATCTGCGTCCTATGACGGTGGACAATGCCATATGTGGTTGGAACGTCGAAACCATGTATCCAAGCGTGAAAGGTGAGCTGCCGAAGCGAACGAGGAACTTCAAGCCCGAATGACCCTAGGAAACGCGTACACGCACCGCAGAGCCGAAGAACGCCTGATCTGAATCATGGATGTCTGTCCTGACATCGGCGACACCTCGGCAGATAGAAAAAAGTGCTTGGTACAAATTGGCATTAACGTCTCGCAACACGATTGCAGCCAAGGAAGCGTGTGTTGGCCGCACAGGCTATCCCCGGGTAAGCTTTCAAAACCTTCCGCAGCGCACACAGGCATGTATTTTCAGCCAGTGCGCTGCGTCTCATTCGTCCTGTGTTGTGCGACGGCGTGACGTAATGCTCTTTGCTATTTTTTTGTCTTCGTCCATGGCTGAGTGTTATGGTATGCGAAATGCTACGTTATGTGTGCCGCCAAAGGCAGTACAGGGCGCTGTTGCATTCCTTGAGCGATCCTATCATTCAAGGAAACATTGCCTAGAAACATAACGACAATGACATACATGAGTGATATGTAAAATTGTTTCTCCAATCGTTAAGCTGCGAAATGCCAACACTCTACTTCCATAATGATTCCCAGGCGCAAAAACATAAGTTTCAACATTCGGGCCAGCGTCACTTCACCTTCATTAACCGACACTATATTAATCGGTATCGGCTTCGTTTACAGTCTTACCTTCGTCGTCAAAGCCGTGAGTCATTTCGTGGCCGATCACCGCGCCAATGCCTCCGAAGTTGAGGGAGCTGCCACAAGAAATAAATTTGTCTAAGGCGAGAAGGCGTGAGTGGTGAAAAATTAGCTCTTGTTTTTAAGAGCGGAGCTCATTAAGCTTTTCGTTGCGCCGGGTATTGCGAGCAGGAATTATCATAATCATGAACCGGTACGCGATCGCTTCGTCCTCTTGAACTTTGCCTCTCCCACGAGTGCCCCGATTTGTCCGGTGTGGAATACAAAAACTATGATACGCGAGTCTATAATGGGCGAAATCACGTAACATCAAGTAACAAATAGCTCCGGGACTGATGTCGCGCAACATCACGTAACAACTAGTCACGCGACTAAAGATCTCGTAACATCACGTAATTACTAGTCACGTGACAAAAATAACGCAACATCCCGTAATAACTAGTGACGTGAGTAAATATCACGAACGCCTAGTCACGTGACTAAAATAACGTAACAAGTAGTCACGTGACAAAAATCACGTAAAACACTCACGGGACCTAAAATCACGTAACATTACGTAAGTAGTCACGTGACTAGAATCATGTAGCATCACGTAACTGCTCGTGTGACTTAAAACCACGCAACATTTCGCAACATCTAGTCACCTCACTAAAAATCACACGACATTGACTCACTTGGCTAAAATCACGCAACATAGCCTAAGGGTTAGTCACGTGACATCTTCCCGCCAGAAACATGTAACGGGTAGTCACGTGACCAATGTGGCATTATATAACAGGGAGTCACGTGACATGTCTAGCCAAGTCTAGCCATACTTAGTACTACTAGCAAAAAGTTAGCATAAGAAAGGGAAAAGCGGCAACCACCCATTTTGTAGCACGAAGCCACAGGGAAATCCATACCGGATTTCTCAGAAATAAGCCTCTTAGTCGCCGGAAAATTCGTCCTGGTCCGGGGTTCGAACCCGGGACCAACGCCTTTCCCGGGCGGTCGCTCTACCAATAGAACTAACCAGGAAGCTAGCAATTGGCAGCTCGAGGGCGAATTCATCGACAGCTCGAAGCAACTGGAGACATGTCTCACAGTTAAATTGATGAAAAAGATTTTTGGCAATTAGGCAGTTCAACTGTTGCATATGTTGTGTGACTGGCGTCATTGTTGTATTGACCCAAGTGAGCTTAAGTTGGGTAAAGTCAGCCCTGTATAGCAACCCGGTGTCCGTGCCTCGAGTTACAGCCCAATATCTTATTTCATTTTATTTCTTTAAGGACCCCTCTTGGGGGTGTTACATAAGGGGTGGATATATATATCCAAATTGTACAAATAACAACATATGTTAATTGCGCGACAGGTGATGTCTTACATTTAGCAGGAATAAAGTCGGGCGGGAAGTGGCGGCAGCGCTGTAGGAAATGTCGTGTTATATATTCGTGTTAAGTGCGTATAACGCAGTATTTGAAAAGATACTCATATCACAAATTACATCATTTGCCTCTGAACACAGCATAATTTGCCAAAACCAGCATTGTTTTCGGTCGCACAGATCCACGTCTTCTGCAGTACTGGTATTAAACAACAAGCTAAAAAGCTTTAAACAACAACACGCTAGCCATCCTAGTTTTCCTAGACATAAAGAAGGCCTTCGATCCCACTACCCTCCACATAATGTTAACTAAGCTTCACGACTATGGCATTAGAGGTAGAGGTCAACAACTTCTTAAGTGCTACCTTTCCACAGACAGCAACGAGTGGTGATGGATGGTGTTGCGTCATCTACTGAGTCAGTAGTCTCAGGAGTACCACAAGGCTCAGTTATTGGACCCATTTTTTTCACTCTCTGTGAGTGGCTTTCCCTCTGTGTTATTGCACTCCGAAGCTTCAATGTACACGGACGATAGGACACTAATTTTTGTTGGAAACAGCCTAAATCAGATCGAAGCCAAAATCAACGAAAAGTTACAGAGTTCAATCGTGCTTTAAACGAAACCACCTAAATAATAATACAGACACAACTAAACACATGGTTGTTCACTCCCAGGAAGTACAGCCCGATTTTGGTAGCTTTTTCACATTTAGAGTCCGTACTGTTGCAGCGAGTAACCGCGTTTAAATATTGTGTCATGTTCGATTGAGATATGAACTGGAAATCTCATATAGATAAGACATGCTCGAAGTCAGTGTATGGCTGCCACACGTTACTAAAAGCCCGAGAGTGTTTCAACGCAGACACCTTGATTACCCTATATTTCACATTTGTGCATAGCCATCTGAGCTACTGCATAGCGTCGTGGGGCAGCACGTTTAAATCATATTCGAAACCTCTCATCCGCTTACCAAAGGACGCAATAGGAGTTATTACATTTTCAATTAGGACGGACACCAGTAAACCACTTTTACAACACATGCGCGTACTTCCGCTGGACATTGTGCACGTAATAAGGATTGCGGATATTATACACAGAATAATAAAAGATGACGACCCTCTTCAACTATGAACGTTTAAGTTGCGGGCGCCCAGCACAAGAACTGCGACGAACAATTGGCTTAATTTACCGGTGGCTAAAAACGCCTACGCTCGGTGGTTAATAAAATTTCATTGCGCTGTCATTTGTAATGCTGTACCGAACCATATGAACGCCGCAAACAATTTTTCTGCGGCCATGAAGCGTTTTATGTTAGCGGGTAGTGGTATAATTTGGTAATAAATCTCTGTGCCTTTATTCCTCTATCTCTAAATGTGACATGTGTAATCGAGAATATGCATTTGTTCCATTTGTCACTCTTGGCACAGTTTGCTGAGTTATGTGGTATGTCTAACCATTGGTCCCGTCACTAGCCAGTGAGGCTATGGGAACAAAAATGTTTTTGGAAGCGTTCGTACTGCAATTTGAAATTGGCAATAAAAAAAAGCCACGATCACAGATGTCGTAGAAAAAAAAATGGTATTTTCTGCATGCTTTGTATGGAGCGTGGCTCGTATCCGTTGTCGTAATATAAATAAACTTTTCTATTAAAAAACAAAAGTCATTCTGGAAAAAGATGCCAATTACGGCGCTGAAGACACCTTACCGCAAAGTGAGATTCGAAAGCGGAAATTAGCACGGAACAGCCAAAGCATAAAATAAAAAAGGGCTCGCCGGCAGCTGCGGCACATTTCAGGGTGAGCATCCACTTACCGTGGAAGTCCATGTTCGTAGAAAGACTCCTTGAAGAATTCCCGAAGGGAACACTGCAGCCATATAAATGATGATTAGCAACTTGAGTGTTTGAAGAGGAGATACTTCAATGTGAAAAATTAGGGCTTAGCTTAGATGCAGTGCTAGAGTAACAGCAAAATATTACAGAGCGTTATCTCTTACAATAACATTGCATGTTTTCTACATTCTCCCAGCACAGCTTGAGCGATATTAAAGCAAATGGTGTTCAACGCGGCCTCTGCATGGAACACTTACCACTCGGTCGTGGAAAGAGCGACACAACGACTTTAGACGCGGGAGCCCAACTGGCGAAACTCTAAGAGGCCCGGCGAGCCCCACTAGCCAGACGAAATCCATGGAAGATAGGCCTCGACCTACCGCAGCCAAACAAAGCTTGTATTACGATGAGACGGGCCCGTTTGCCTGTCTACCTCTTCGAAGTACACGTATGATAATTCTACATATGTAACATAAACGCCACACTTCCGTCTAAAAAGATTATCTCAGACAGCGTAATAACCAGGGGCGTAGGCGGACATCTTTTTCGGGGGGGGGGGGTTTCAACTTACTGGGTGCGTTTGTAAGTGTGGCGTGTATATATACACATGCAATATTGAAAAATATAGGGGGGGGGGGCGGGTGTGAACCTCCACCCTCCTTGGCTATGCCCGTGGAAATAACGAGTAAGCTTACATATCACGAAAAGAACCGTCTGTTTTTTATTCCTGTCAATTTCTTACTCACTATCTGCACAAGCTATTTTTATTATGATGACTTCATTAACTTGTTAGGTACGTTGAACTTTTATGGCCGACTTTTTTTTGTCTCTCTGCGACTACAGCGTGGCTGTAATTGAAGAAGAGGAAAAAATTACTCATCATCTCCCCCTTCGAGCAACCATGGTGGGATACGAAAGCACCGCGGGGGGTGCGCATCGAGTTGCCGTTTCTCTAATGTGACTTATGAGACGGTGGTTGTCGAGGGGTTCGAATTACCGCTTGCCGACGCTGACGTTTACGTTCGGCTTCCCGAGCCTTCCTCTGCTCCGCGGTGGTGGCGCTACCGCTGTAACTAGCGTAGACGTTGACGTTGTTCATGGCGTTTCGCACACCGTTGCACATATAGAGAATGATGGGAAGTACAGCGAACGCGCGCTTTGGCAGCCTCGCAGCTTCGAGATTCGCTTGCCGGCGTTGCCGTTTACGTTGAGCTTCGCGAGCATCCATCCATAGCGCGGCTGCGAAGGAGAGTGCAACGGGAGCGAACGCGCGCCGCATTATATACAAGCGCACAGCTGTTGCGGAGAGAAAGAAACGCGAGAGGAGAAACGAAGCGGAGGGCGCGCTCACGCCACTTCCTGGTGCTCACGCGAGGAGAGGGGCGAGAGTTGACGCATGCGCAGTACGGGTGCAGACGCCGCAGTGCGGGCGCTGCCCCGAGCATAAGATGCTTTCGCATCTAAAAGCCCACGTGTTTTGGTTCTTAAGCAGTCGCCGTCTTGGCTGTTTTGGCAATCAGTGCAAATATAGTGTATATAGGCTAAGGCCTAAGCTACACGCTACAACATTTGGCTGATGAAGTCCAACTGCAAAATAGATATTGCTATAAGATTAATGCTTGTTCATTTTGTAGTACAAGGCGAACACTTGCGCCTTTTTTGACAGGGTGATTTTACCCAGACAGCGTATAAACGCTGAAAACAGGTTTCCACGCGTCGATCTGCCCTGCTTCTTTACTGTGATCGTTGCATTAACTTGGCCACAACTACATTTGTTTTCAACGGAACAGAATGGTTAACATTATCAGGGCCAAGACATTTCGTCATCTCCGCACATTTACCCATTGTGGCGTTCTTTTTTCTTAATAAAGGGGGTCACCGGACATGCAGCGGTGACCTTATCTGAACACAAACACTAGCGGTGTGGCGTCGCCACCGATGAGATTAAACGAATCTCTTTCGGCACGAAATCATATCATCGAATTGAAAGTAGAGTTAGCCCGTTTGTAGAGGGCCTGTCCCTGCGTTAAACATTTCCCAGCCATCGTTCACGTGACAACAAAAGTGCGGTAGTAAATTTCACTCATCTGCAGATTCATTTTCGTGCTTAGAAAAAAAGAATGCGCTTTCTTCGTCGCGCATACCTGCCCGGGCAACTACCCATTTCGTTGGCCACTTGGGTTGTAAAAGGCATTTACCACCGCAGCACCTCCTACCCAACTGGAGCAAAATAAGACAAAAGGTAACTTTTGGAAACGCATCATCACATAATAATGCTAATTGCAATAATTCATTTCACATATCGAATAGATGGAACACGTGCTGGATTAGAGCTCAATTATTCTCGAGAACACGTTTTAATCAAAATACTTATTGAAGGCATTCGATAACAATCTATGATTATCTGTGGCAAAAAAATAGTTGCAATTTCTAGTGCATAATTTTTTAGAGTGCTTATGGCATCGCAGAATTATGTTCCGCATTTTGCTTAGGGCGATTTTTGGTACGCAAGTTATTGATAAGCCATGCGGATACTTTCCCTCGGATAGTTTTGATTGTCGACGCAAGCTTAAGGCTTGTTTTTTCTCTGGGTCGAGAGCAACGTTAATGATATTTAATGCAATAATAATAATATATAATACTAATAATAATAATAATAATAATAATAATAATAATAATAAATAATAATAAGAACAACAACAACAACAATATAATAATAATAATATATATAATAATAATAATAATATAATAATAATAATAATAATAATAATAATAATAATAATAATCGATCAATCAATCAATCATTTATTTACGTGCCAGGAACAACCGTAAGGTCTTTGTGCTGGCGCACGCAAAAAAAACCAATAAAAATAAACAATACAATACACACAGTTTTCAGAAATAAAAAGAGCGAAAACACGTAGACAAAGAGAAATGAACACAAAAGGGGAGGAGTAAAATGAGACAACACGAGAAATATTGACGGGGAATAAGAAATTAGATTGCATATATACAACTATGTGAAAAGACTGAGAAGGGAAGACTTTGTACATTGTGCCACACTATGTCAAAACAGTGCAAACCTCGGATAAAAGCAATGATTGTGGGCTATGAAAAACGTCAAGATCAAGAAAATTAACATTATAGAGACTTTGTATTCCGTGGACGGTAATAATAATAATAATAATAATAATAATAATAATAATAATAATAATAATAATAATAATAATAATAATAATAATAGTAATAATAATAATAATAATAATAATAATAATAATAATAATATTAATAATATTATTATTTTATTATTATTATTATTATTATCTGGGTTTTAACGTCTCTAAAAATGATATGATTATAAGAGACGATGTATTGGAGTGCTCCTGAAATTTCGAGCACTGGGGTTCTTTAATGTGCACCTAAATCTAAGTACACGGGCCTCAAACATTTTCACCTCCATCGAAAATGCAGCCGCCGCGGCCGAATATTTAATTCAGGATGTGCTATTCTGGACACTGTCAAGTTCAGCCATGCTGTGAAATTCCGCCATTGGTCCACTCTGATTGGCCCAGAGTACTGCTACGGCCTTTCTGATTGGCTTTAGATTACGACATTACAAAATTTTACAATATCGTGCAATTTGTCAGTAACAAGAATAGCCCCCAGGAATTCTGTTTAGACTTTCTCTTCCTAAAGCTATGCAGCTAGTAACTCAAAGCGTACATCCTGCTTGCTGAGTGCATTAATTACTATTTGCTGAGCGATAATTTAAACTTTTCGTAGAGTGCCACGCACGTGTAACAGTTCAGGGAGCAGAAATCAACTTCTACGTTATACAGAGTGCGGGTGTTTCTTTCGAGCACTTCGATGTGGTCAAATTGATGTTTGTCACTTACTCGGCATCTGGGTCGTATGGCCGCCTGAGATCCTTCATTTCAAGTATCCAGTGGTTTAGTGACAGCGCGTACATCATTTCACCATACGACGTGTTGAACGATAGGTTTGGTACCTGCGATAGTTCCTACAGTCAGGCTTGCTGTTACCGGATGGCCTAAGTTCTTTATTACAAGATGTAATGTTTCAGCTTTTAGCTATATTTGATGCATCGATTTTTGAAGTCACGCTAAGTAGCCCGGGCTGAGCGCTGTCACCGAGGAGTTCCCATGTAAACATATAGTGCTGTCGCAATGGGCAACAAAAATTGTTGTCCCCAGTAAGGTTGTTCTAAAACTAGACTTTGAGAAGTGTTCTTTGGAATAATGATGATTATTGTGACCGTGGATTAGGTGCATGCCACTCAAGATGGAAAAAGTGTGACTCTGTGTGTGCTCCCTGTCTAGCTATCTTATTCTCTCTGTCTCGCTTTGTTTACATCCTTCACTTTGAAACTCCTGAATCCCTTTCTCTTATACAGGGTAGCGTACCATTTATTCTGAACTGGCTATCCTTGGCAGCTCATCCCTCTCTTCTGTGTCCTTCACAGTGCACACGATTTCATAAGAAATCATCACGCACCACATTTAAACTTGTAATGCGACACCAATGGCACGACCATTCCCTTGCTTTTGCTGAGATCATTAGTACAAATGATAAGAAATGCCGACATGTCGAAGCGCTGTTTGCGCCTAAGTGATATCGCTGGTCGGTGTTTAAATATTCCTGCCGAACAAATTTTGGGAACGTGTTAAAAATAGCAACGACGATTTTGGCTGCGTAGCTTGTAACGAACGCCAAATAACGCCGAGTATCGCACCACAAAGATCTTAAGAGTAGTGGGGCTTCCGATAAATAACAGCCCTTATGATCCATACATGAATGTGTTTCAGTGAAACTTGTGGAAACCAATTTGTACAGCACCGAAGAATAGCAAATCCTTTCCGCATTCAAATTTCGCTAATTTTAACCGGCTAGCTTAAAGAGATGAACGCTTTACCTAGTGAGTTGTTCATGTTCAAGTTAGAAGCAGCGAAACATGTGAGGACGCAGAAGATGCGCACGCAAGCACACACGGACTTCTAACTATCGTCTGAGTTGGCACAGTTTGCATGTGGCTCTTCTGCGTCATTTGGGATGTAGCGTGACTGGACAAACATGCAACCCTGGACCAACGCCTGTTTCACAGAGGATGTAGCACTTCTGGAGTCGTACAAGTGCAGAAGCGTGGGCGAGCTTCTTTTCATTCTTGACGGCGTAAAGCACAGCTAACCGGTGAGATAAGAGAAGCGGAAAAAGATACACAAGGTAGGCAAGTTATCTTTTCGTCCACATTACTTTCTTCACATTTATATTCTAATTACTAGAAATAACACCCCCTATACTTTCCTTGGCATTATTGTCTGATAGTTCTCAATAATATGTGTCTAACAAAGAATAACCAGCCCTTAAATGTCGCCTTGTTCATATATATATATATATATATATATATTATATATATATTATATATAATATATATATATAATATATATATATATCGTCCTCCTCACAAAAAAGATGAAATGGAAGTCAGCGCTCTTTTGCTACTGTGGTTTTTTTCCTATGTTCGCGCGCTGTTCTGTGCGCCGTTCTAGAGGTGATCAGGTCAACTGCGGCTGCGGCTGCCTAACATTCATGTGTGCAACTATCTCACGCCGTTTGTAAAAATTTTTAATTTTCTTTTTCTGCATTTCCTCTTGCTTCTTGATCGTTCGTGTTGCCATCTTCGTCTCTACATCTCCCTTCTTCTGAAACGGCACGCAGGCGTGTGCCCCTCTTGTGCCACTTGCGAGGCTGCTGCCTGCTCGTGTATTCTGTGTTTCTTCTGTAATGCTGCATTCTTGATATCAAACAATCAAAATAATTACCGTTTCCAGCTTCATTGCGCGGCTTAGCTGAATATGTGTGAATATATACTCACATATTTGTAAAGTTCTTCTAGGTACGTTGTGTTGAAGAGCCAGTCTGGGTACGCAATTTTTCTTCCCATTTTCTGCAACTGGAAAATATTCTTTAACAAGCAATCGACCGAGGTTGCACGTTCAGATTATCGGTGCGTCATGTTATCCGCCATTGGTGTTGCTAATCTAAGACGGGACAAAGGGCGCCGCGGGAATGAACGCACACAACTACCCAGCAGCAGAGAAGTGCGTAATTTTGAGAGTTTGTGTTCTGTGCGTGTTTTAGTGCCACTTTTTGTGACGCCTGAGATCACTAAGCGAATGTAACTGGATAAGGCAATACATTCATGCATTTCTGAATGCCTCATGACTGACGACTTCTTCGTGCGCAGTCAAGCGTAGCTGTATTTGCGCCATTTACGTCACCAGTAGTAATTGGCTTATGAATTCGGGCTATGTGTGCCTTCATTGCTGTGGCCTTTCAGAGTTAAGTAACAGAGTACGAATTTCTCCCGAACGTTTAATAACATTTAGTTCGCATGGAAATTATTGTAGGTTTGAGTTTAAGGGGCGAATACGTGCATAAAAAGCATAGCCAAAACAACACCTCAAGTCGAGACAATGCATAAATTGCCTGAAAACAGGCTTAGGTATTCCTTCAACCTTGGTCATGCGGACGAACATGAAAGTGGTGTGCAATCCAACCGGAAATGAAGAGATCTGAGTAATTTACCCGTCGAAATGCATTCACGTCACCCGAAGGAAGTTCTTTATATTTTTTTGTGTGGTTTTCGAGTCAATTACGCAAAAATTTACAAAATGATTTTGTTACATCGGGCTACATGTATAACTAATACCTGCGGAGGTTGTAAAGCAGCTCATGAAGTGAAAGTTAAGACAACTAGAAAGAAACCTTGTGCTAATACGCGTGACACGTAATTCAAATTCATATGGGCTGCAGTGCGTTTTATACGTAGCACGGTACGCAGTGGAAGGTGTGGAAGAAGTTTGTTTCTCAGGGAATAAAACTACGCGTGTTTTCTGGCGCAGCTAGTGCCATCGCTGTTGCCAGCCGAAGAAAAAAACAGAAGAAAGAAACACCGAAAGTCAAATCGACCTTGAACAACCCATTAAGAAACACGTACTTTCACCTCGGCCTTTTTTCTCGTGTAGTTGTCCATCCAGTCAAGACTCTGTAGAGATTCATAGAACGCAACCATGATCCTATTCGCAAGATCTTGGACCTGGAACGAAGGCGATGTCGCTAGATAAATAAAAAGCTGCTTGATTAGGCTTATGCGCACTTGTAGATTTACGCCTTCATTCACAAAAAAACGTTGTACACTAATTTTTTTCGTAAAATCATGTTTAAGCCAACCGGGACGTGGGACATATCATTAGCGAAAGGGGCTGACCAATGGCAAACGCACCAGCGAAAGAGAAGTTTTGTTAATTTGGCCACTGCTGTCAAAAATGGTTCTGCTTCACATTGCAACGCTCTTGCTCAGCGATACCAATTTAAACAATGTTGCAGCTTGTGTCTGATAACTACCTATTTCCACATAATTTCAACGCGTCGTGCATGAAACTTTAGTGGGCGTCGTGTCACGCTCCTAAAAGTTATGATGAGAATTTGATTCCGCCCATCGCGGCGTCACTTCAGAGGCAGCGGAGTTAGCCAACGTATACAAGGCGACTAACAATCGCATCCTACTATAAACACAGAGTATTCAAAAATTTGCTTTCCAGTGCAGTATAAATACAGCACAGGGCAGTTTTACATGTCGCGAATGCCGCACCCTCGAAGTCAATAGTCAAGAGTAACGTTCTTGGTTTCTTAATATTTTTGTGCACTTTTAAAGCAGAACTCATTAATGTGTACACATAAATACTTAGCCACCACGAATCAGGTTTTAGTACACGAAATGCTAGTTTATTCGACATTGTCGATTCAATAACGCTGTAACTTCTCGTTTATAGCTTTTCCTTTGATATGAACAAAATGAAACTGAAATGCCTATGTCACGTTCTTGATAGGGCCTTAAAAAGTGACCATAACTAACAGAGTAATAATTAACGTCGTCATCCCCCCACGGTGCCTTAGCAGCTAGGTTGCTAGAATGTGGAGCTCGAGGACGCGGCTTCGAATCCAAACGATAGCAGCCGCATTAATTGGCGGCAAAACGTAAAACACCTGTTTAGTTTCGGGTTTAAAACACACGTGACTGAAAATAATTATTTGATGCGGTCACATGTAATGCTCAGATAGCCATGACGCAATAAGCCTTCAAGCATCATCTGTATTTAATAAGTTATTTAATTATCGTTGAGTAGCACTGACAATTGGGCGAGTTGGTACAGATGCATGGCTTCAGAACGGCGCAACAAGGGAGACGAAAATACGAAAGATCACACGAACACGGCGCTTGTGTTCGTGTGATCTTTCGTATTTTCGTCTCCCTTGTTGCGCCGTTCTGAAGCCATGCATTTAATTATCGCCCCCATAAAAAATTTAACAAACTGATGTCTCAACTTTCAATTAATAAAACGTAGACAAATGCTCTGTTTCAGTAAACCAAAGCTACAGCTTCATTTCCGCGTTAAAATGTAACTCAACCTCATGCCACCCGTAATTCCGAATGTCAGTTTTCTACTCCGCTTATGAAGCACCGGTACAGCAAATATGTGTCTTTGCTTTTAACTGCCGCCTCGGGAATCATTCAGACTCATAACGCTGCCTGACAAAATTTCTCTTGCAAAACGTAGAACTTAATGTTGTACGAATATTTCTGGCTAATTTGTAGCAGGTTCGCTGAGTATAGTTTAAAAATGCTTGTTTTTCTGTTGACGTGTTATGAAGTAGCGATAATTTCCGTTTAAAGCGTACATCTGCACAACGCGTTCATATGCGAGGTGATGTTCCTGAGCGCTTCACACGACCCTGTATATTATCTGAATTTCTAACAGTTAGAAAGCGACTGTTACTGTTCCGAATAGTTTCATGCGGGACTCTGCAGCTATTTCCCTAGAGCTGAATGCTGAATACGGCATTGTATAAGGCTGTATTGCAGGTCTTAACTGTTCGCTCATTGGAATTTAGGGTTAACAGCGCGAACACAGAACAAACGAGCTGATGCCAACGACTTATCCGTGTTCCTCAACTCTTTTGACCTCCCTTTTTTTAGCCTTTTATGTTTTCTGTAAACTGGGCTGTTCGTTTTTGGCTTGGAAGCGCTGTGGTTCTCTAAGGTGTCATATTGTGGCTTGCAAGTACTAGGGTCGGTTCTTCGAAAACGTACAATGCACGTTACCTCTATTTTGGCCTCTGGGCTAAACTTGTGCTGCACGTAGAGGTAGCCCACGCTGTCGGGCATTACGTCGTTTACCACGTCAACACACACCTTCCACCTTGGCCTCTGCTTCCGCATTCCAGATGTCACCTTGGCAAGCTCGAAGGAGGCGTTTCGAAATTCTTTCGACCCGACACAAGCCCAGCCCAGCATTCGACGCAGTCCGGCGTAGTTGAACAGCACGTCCCTACGAAAGAAGTTCGGCGACGACATTGTTTATTTTACATTGTGGAAGAAGCAAGACAGCATTACATTGGAGCAGTTTTTCAGTTTGCTAGGCAAGTACTAATTTACATGATTCGGAGAACCGAATCATAGAGAGAGAAAGAGAAGCCGAGGAGAAAAAATTTACACCATCTTCCCAAAGGGAACCCTGATGGGATGCGAAACAGCAGCGTCACGGGTTGCGTCACGGAATGAACGGCGCTAACGCGGTGGAGAGGGTGAAGCGAGAGAGAGGTGACACGTACAGACATGTTTCAACGCGTACGATAGGTGCGCGTCAGGTTTATTGCGCGTGAACCGACGAGTCGGCGGTGTAGCGAGCGGCGGTTGCGGCAGGTGTTGCGGGCAAACGGACGAGGCGGCAGCTGCGGGCGCTGCGGCGAGCGCGCGGCAGGCGAGGGAGAGAGTGACGTCAGCGCGCACTGCGAATGCAACGTGACGTCAACGCGCAGCTGCGGCGTGACCTACTTGGCACCGCTCCAACACCTGCGGCGAGGGAAGCGCGTTGCGGCGCGTTCGTACGGACGCACGGAGGGACAGCGTTACACGGGCTAGTCAAAGAGCTGCTTCGCATCTAAAATAGGAAATGTTAACCTGAAGGTATATATCTGGTATGGCAAACTGAGATGTACAGGCTCCTCCACATATCAGGTTAACACGCCATTATTATTCAAGACCTCATAGAAACTGATAATTAATACGTATTTTAGAAAAAAAATTGTTTTTTTCTACACAATGATTACACATCATATAACGGACATTTCCCTTATTAAATAGATTAGACGTCTTTTAGTTTTACCAGTTTGAATACTAATGAGGTGTTCACCTCAGAAGTGGTCGACCTCTGTACATACGTCACGGGAAGCCACACTTGTCAGAGCGAGAATCTGGTATGCTAATATCGGCATTTCTTTGTGCAAGATAATTACCGGAACAAAAAAGTCCGATA